>NW_008751981.1:566116-576097 GCF_000715545.1 Opisthorchis viverrini | reverse complement strand
GAATTTCTGTCCCGCGTTATCTTTGCACCGTGCTGAAAATTTATTTCCGGAGAGAAGCCATGTTTCATTGTTCTTTCTCCTCAGCTAACTAATCAATTCGGCGGCCTCCATTCCTTCCTGGACCTAGCTAAGGCAACGCACATGTAACGCGTTGTACCTGAAACGCTGTTGTCAAAAAATAATTCCACCGTGACAACGTCGCACACAAAACAGGCCAACACGGAGTGTTGGTGCATGAAAACGTGAGTGTACAAGTGTCACATCATTTAAATTCAAAAGACTTCAATTTTGGCTACATAACTGCAGTGAACTTCCTCTCCCGAAAGCACTGCTTTCTGAAAACCAAATCGACAATATAGCGCAATTTTCACTTGAATAGTCTCTGTCGAAATTCTTCAGGACGTGTTTGCCATACATTCTTGCATACAATTCACTATGAATTGTGTTCTGCGGGAGAAATTATCAAGCAACATGTCATCAGAAGCCGAAAATAAAATCATACGGTAGACAAGATATATTCGGATATATTCACAGCAGTTTAAACAAATCCAGTGAGGAATACGTTTGTTTCGCTTTGCCATCTCCTGCGATAGATTCTAATGGGACGTTTGGATAACAACTTGCGCAAGTAGGTGCATAAGGAATACTCAAATAACAATGAAAGCCATCTAGGTTCGTTCGATGTGGCACGATGGCCATGGATTTTGTTTTTGAGCGGGACGTTTTTGTCCGACGCTCTTGCCAAACCTCTATTTAATGGGCCACAAGCGAAGTCATCCTAACGGGTACGTTTTCTACAGCTGCAGAAATAAATAAGGTTTCACCACGTTACAGTTTGGTATTCCTAGTCCCACGTAGGATATCGGTAAAATGCAGTTAGAATGGAGTACTATTGTACCCGACTTTGAAATGATCACGCTGATGATGAACAGCTCGTCGCTGAATGACGGTTAATCGGGAACGTTATAAATCGCGCTGGAATTTTTTCAACACAACTGGTTACTCGCAAGACACATGGAAGGAGCGTGCGGTTTTCGCGCACATCCACGACGACTGAATTCCCTGAGGAGTGATTGGAGGAATTCCTTGAAAAAATTTAAAAATCTCCTCATGTTGATGTTGTGCGATGTCCTATCTGGCAGCTAAGTATCACAGTTCAGAGATGAATAGGAAACCTAACACATTCTGTCCCAAGTCAGCAACAGTTTGTAACTGAGTTCTCCAAGGCCGGCGATTGAGTCACACTCAAGTGTGATGGCTACTTGTAGGTAGAGTTCTCTAGTATCAGTACAGGTGCGAATGTGGTCTAACCGGTAACAACACAAAACTCGTTCAACGCAACCTAATATCTGATGTAAGGATCAAGCTAAATCTGATTTGTTTCAAGCTACTTTCGAGCAGATTTTTGGATTGTCAGAATTCCGTAGCATCTTAGGATGAGGCGGGCGTATTTGGCACAACAATTTGGTCGAAAAAAAATATACTCTATATATATTCCAAATATATACTCTAAATATACTCCATTTGAGAAGAGAATACAATGTCTTCTTCGGAAATACGATTTCAAGGACGCACACAAGGAGGCGTACTCGCTAAACAGACAGATCAGCTCGTAAACGGGAAGAGACAAAAACGTCATCTCGAATTTATGGACAATCTTGAAGCTTTCGGTCGGATGTATGATATTACAGCTCAATATGTACTGCACTTTGAATCAGCTGCAGTTCATTCAGATTTGTTTCCCTGTAAACAGCTTCTGGAATTCGGGTTGGAGGTGGAATAGATTATCTGCTTTAATGTCTCAACTACATAAAATTTACGAGGGAATTCAGTGCGCCTATCGTGTGAGGGAAATACACTACTCGTTATGTGGTAAAGTCGTTCGAACAAATTTAAAAACGGGCAAAACTCACAATCATTTTTAGCCACCACAATGTTCGAAGTATGAAACAGAGCCAAAAGTAGTTGAACAGTGCCCATTTTCCCGTTGGTCCATCGAGATCAGACAATGCTTCCCTTTTTATAGGTATGTTTACGATGGTCATGTGGTATTTTGGCGTGTAATGTGAGTTTATTGATCACGGATTTCCATAACACGTTGTCTGGGGGGGGGATGAAGAACACTGTGTGTTGGTTTCTGTCTAATGAGGTCCCCTCTCCATTAAGTGGCAGGTGAAATAATTAACGAGCTGTTATTATGCCGTACACACCAAGTACAACTTTTGAGAAATTTGTCGAAGTATAGGTAGCTGGGGTGTGTTTACTGGTGGTTGATCGGATGGGAGCTGAATAGACCAAGGCGAACAGATCAACTGCCATCCGATCAACCACGAGTACAACTTTTGAGAAAAGACACAGCCCTCAACGTAAAAAGTAACGATGGTTTGTAAAGGGTATTTTCGGTGCCCGTTTCGCTCATTAGGATTATAGGATGGAGCGAGAATCGACTGATTCATGGCTGCCGACGGTGTCGTTTGAGTGATCGATCAAAATCGCGGAGTCACCGGATACAATTTGACTGCCGAGAGTACACTGAGGTTAGTGCAGAACGAGAATTGACCAGCTTATCTCAAATTGTCGTCAAGTGATAATTTTCACATAAAACTAATTCATGATAAACAAGTACAACCGACTTGAGGGAATTCAATCAAACTGACGTTGAAATCTTTTTTCTCTTTTTAACTAGGAATCTTTCAAGAGGTACAGCCAACAGACAGATCGGAGGATGAATATACCAGCGGAGATCCGCTGAGCGAACCGAACACCCATGCAGGCCAGGATAGATGTCGCAAATGCATAATCATTTCGTTACCCATCGATGGCCAGGAAACACCACAGAAAACATGCCGAAACTGTTCATGTCTACCGTATTTCCTGCAAAAAATCGTTTCTTTAATAAGCGCGGGCTTCGGTACTATGTACGGCGTTTTCGTGCAGCTGAAGGCGTTGCGTCCGCAAAAGCACCAATCGAAATAGTGAAAGACTCAAGTGCAGTAGGGAAAAGGAAATCCATATCTTGCATGCGGAAGTTGCTTTGTGAATAGGAACATTCTATTTTGGCATCGGCGAGCGGTTCGCCGTCGGGAAATTCGACAACAAGTTGATGACTTCGGTGATGTATTCTGCAGTAAATGAACTTTCAACTGTCATAGGAGAACCATGCATGGAAAGAAGGACACGTGCATTTGCATGCAGTGCCGGAAACATTTCTTCCCTAAAGGAAATCTTGGAAATGTGTACAACAAACAGCCAAATGTTATGCTTTTTATTGACCGAAATAACTAGGTTGACTGTTACACACAAACGTTTCGATATCTATTGGGACGCCTCCTATTTTTCTCTCTTGCCTTCGTCCTGAAGTGTGATGTGAACGGTAGTTCAAGGAAGCTGTCAAACATTGGGTAGCCTGCTCGGTGCATCCACCGTGTCGACCAAGTAACCAAGTACAAAACAGCTGTATCCTGGGAAGGAGTAGACTGTCCTCCAGACCAGTTTACGGTGGTTCTATTAAGTCATCCTAAACATTATCTTGAATGTGGTAACTCTGAGTTGAGGTCGCCCCACGAAGCTGAAATAGTTACAGGCTNTAGCCGCCTGATCGCCTGGTGCGCTTGTCCATACCAAAAATTGCAGTAACATGCGAGCCAGCCGCTCTATTGATCATATGGCGTACAAGCGGTCAATAGTGATAGTCCGCATACAACTGACTTTTGAGGGTGAGTGAAGAACAACCGATGAAATCTCTCTCAGCTAAAAATGGTCAATTCATCGACAATTCTGTAGTCCTTGAGAAATAGTTGCCTCCGGATTACTTAATAATTGTGAGTAGTGCGACGTTTACTGGGGACTTGGATCTCACAAGTTAAGAAATCAAACGTGCAGTACTACGTTGGAGAATTTATGGATACTTGGGTCCGAACGCACATGTGACTGCGTGGGGATGGTTGTGAGTAAATATTTTGCTTGTAGAAATTGTGAAACCAGGATTCGCGCATTTTCCCACCAGCTTGCTCATACTCAGTTGACCTTCCCTGGATTTCACTTAGGTGTCTGGGTTCGGTTGATCGTCAGACCTAAAGATGGTATTTCAAGTGTTGTTGCATCTGGGGGAGTCACGCGTCAGCATTGTTGTAAACTGCAATCCTTTAATGCATTTTTATTACCGTAAATCCCGGTCTGGATAGCCGCTTGCTCGCCTGGTTAGCTTGACCAAACCAGAAAAGTCAGTGAACGTGCGAGCCAGCTGCTCTATTGATCAAAATCGCGTACAAGTGGTTGAAAGTGATACTAAGAATACAACACATCTGTCAAGGGCGAGTGAAGAAGAACCCACTAAAATCGGTCTCAAGAGCAAAAAGGTTATTGCATTGGCATGGCAGTCATCCCGTTACTATCGGAGCTGGTTCTCATAACTGATAATTTCTTGTCAGCAGGCGTCTGGCTAGCCAGCTCCTTCCGAGCGGTGGTGTCTAGATCTGGTTAGTCGGGACGATTCCATTTCGGAGTGAAAGGCACCGAATTGTTGCTCATGACATTCAGAACGGTACAAAATATTATGAAAAAATTGCCTATGATCGAACGTATCCACTGAAATATAATTTAACTGCATTTAGAATGTCGTGTACTAGCCGTCCGGTTTAGCATCTATTTGTAGGAACTCACTGGATTGCAAAGCGCATTTCTCTTCCGCAATTTACTCGTCCTATCTGCAAACCAGTAGATTCACACATGCTGACCGAAATGGGAGCGCAGCTCGGAATCGTCGACGTCGTGCGGAACAACATGTGACACTTTCTGAGAATTCCCGCCCATATTTGAGGAATACGAATCACTGAATCACTCGAAAAGTTTGTTCCCAGGGGTTTTTGTTTGTCCGAGTTATTGGACAATATAACTGTAGGAATAATTTTCACCCCATAAACCAACAGCCACCAACGTCACATGAGCTCAACAACCAGTGAAAGTGGAATAACTAAAATTCTTCTATTGTCCTCCCAAGGAACCGAAACCACTGATGCAGAGGCTTCCAGATGGTCAAGGCGTCCGAATAGAAGACACTTATTCCTATGAATATCCGGTTCTGTATCGCGCCAACTAGTGACCTAATTGACTGTCTCACAACAAAGATGATACAGGTCGGATTACCTTTACTTTCGATCGCCTTCATGGCCCATTTCGCGTCGATAACGGGCGGAACAGTGTATCAGCTACTGCCCGAAATCATGACGTTAATTTGGAATCGAGGGAGTATGTAATCGTTTTGGAACCGTTTTGTAAACCTACGGTTTTGGAGATATTTTCGTATACTCACACACGTCCGGAAGTCTGGAACCACAGAAACCTTTTTGTGTTCACGAACTTCGTCGATATTAAGTAATGAGCGAGCGCCAGTGATACCAGACCAGTCGACCGATTCATATGCGGCTCGGTAATCCAAGAATACTAGAGTTGTAGGTCGCTTACACGTAGGGCGGTTCTGTAGCATCTGACGAAATGTGAAGATTTGGTCAACGTAACCCCTACCAAGTGGTTCCCTTGTGGCAACCATACTCATTACAAGACATCTTTTATAAATGGGCACATAAGGTTGACGATCAATCTACCTGAGTAGCCCCATGAACGGCGAAACCGGTCTTTGGCTGTCCAAGAGTTTTCAGCAACCCTGCGAGTGATTTTCTTTATGAGAATTACTGATCAATCCCCAACATGTTTTTTGGGGGAGGAAACTCTTCTGTAGTATATATCATTGTGGCCATCCCTCATTAATTTAAGGGTTCCATGCAAACACAAGCTTTCATCCGTTGCATATTATTGTTAAAGTCACTAAAATCGTGGCCCTGTGGAAACAGTGGCTCCGGATAGACCGGCTTTGCAATTCATGTAGTAAGTACAACCGTCATATTTGCATGATTGGAATTAGGAAAACACTTTCTGCATTCTAAATTTCAGGCTTTAAATGCTGCCGAGTACGCAGTTCACGTGACCGGACCAAATGATTGCATTACCCCAACCTGGAAGTATGCAAATTGCGATGACCAGACCCATCTATCAGTTTTCGTTACGTCAAGAGAGCAAAACTTGTGGTGGCCATCCGAAATACCACATAGTTTTGAGGTGTAGTGCGGTACACCTGGACCACTTATTCTTGGTTTGAAATATCCGCCGTGAATAAACGAAGCTTTTAGCGCTGTTGCTGCCCACTGTCTACTTAATGCCTTCATACTACCATGAATCGCGGTCTGGATAGCCAATCGATCGTCTTGTGCGCTCGACCAAACCAGAAAAAGTGAACGAACGTGCGAACCGTCTGATCTATCGACCACCTTCGCGTACAAGCGGGTCATAAAAGTGATACTAAGAATACAACTCTTCTGTGAAGGGCGAGTGAAGAACAACCAATGTAATCTGCCTCAACGAAAAACGGTTATTCTGTTGGCAGTTATGTAGTCCAGTTACGTCCGGTGCTGGTTCTCCTAACACATAGTATATTGTAAGCACGTGTCTGCCTATCCAGGTCCTTTCGAGCGGTAGTGCTCAGATTAAATTTCTTGGAACGACTGCAGCGCAAAATGGAAGATATAATCCTGATGCTCATAGCATTCATAACGATACAAATTATTGTGAAAATGCTAGCCGACGGTGATCGCTTCCCAGTTGAGCCATTTGAGCGCCAAACGATCCCCGGATAATACCTCGTGTTTTTATAGTTTGGCTTAGCCAGCCCTCAATTCTTGAATGAGAGTGCATTCTACTGAGTCTACTCGACGGTGTCACGTTTCCCATGTCACTCTCAACCTGATATGGCAGAATTTGTTGCTTTAAATACTCAAGTTGTTACAATTATGCCGAGAGCATTTTCTCCAGAACGCACCCAATCGGACTTACCGTTCCTGCTCGATCGACGGTTATGTCCAACTGTCAGTTCCCAAAGATGTACGGAAACCACTTTGACTACTAGCAACACTAATCCCTGCTCTAGCGTGCACACTTTACCCGCCTGTGTTGTAAGGTTCTGTGCGGCAGTGTCAAGCCCTCCGTCGCTGACCCCAGCACACAAACTGGGTGTGTCCCACTCGCCGGATCTTGTTCAATACAATGCATTTAGAACGCACTGTGTATGCTTGAGTACGATTTTCTTCGTTTTTCTTTCCAATTCGCGTTCCATCAGTCTTGGAGTTTGGAATTCATTGTTTTGAGACTGGCAACGTTTTCAGAGCTAACGATATCCTTTTCAGCAGCCAGTTGGAGAACGGCTGAGTACAAATCGGTTGCACATAAGAAGGGGTAAATTCGAGAGGACAGCGCCCAGTTAGTCAATGATTCATTCGCCGAAATTTGCAATAAACTGGCGGGCGTATTGTCAACAGTCGTAAGGATATCACTGACGTAAGTTTGTGTGCTGGGTGCCATCCTGGCCGTCTTGAACCGCCTCATAGCCTCCTGGCGGTCGGCCGGCGTGTCGAACTACGCTGCAAGAACTCCCTTCGCGCCGGCTCAGTCCGCCTTCCGAGGGCCTATTCTGGCCACATCCAGGGCCGCCTTCGTTTGGTCCCTGAGGACAGTCTTCAGCGCTGCCAAATTACCCTGGTCGGTGTCCAGCCCGGCAGCCTCCGCAACCTCCTCAAAGTCCTCCACAAAGGTCCAAACGTCCCTATCCTCAAGGGGTTGCGGCAACGGGATCTTCATGATTATCCTGGGACGTCAGCATAATGAAAGGGTTAAGGCCTTCGTTCCGCGAACTGCTTCTGCTGCCGACTCGGCGCATTTTCTGATGTTCCTCGAGTTTCCTAGAGTCGTAATGAAGCACTCAGATGCTCGAGTAATCGAACTGAGAAGTAAGTACACAATCAGCAGAAAATTGAATTTGCTTCTACAGGAATTTATTTACCCGAGGAAACTTCAAGGACGCTTCAATTCCGATAACAAATGTAGATATTTCTCCGCGGAATGAAGGAAACTACCAGCGAAAGAAAGGAGGCTTTTGCTGAGGAGTTATTTATAAAATAAAATCCCAACAGACCCGTGAAAGACCATCGGCAAAATTCTCGTTTGCATCCTATTTAAAAAAAATGGACATCCATCGTCTCCTGAATACGTCTTCTTGTACTTTCCTGGATATCCATTGACTCCAATCATTCATCGCTCAAATCCAAGCAAACGTTACAAAGCGACTCCACTTTGCGACCATCGTCAGCGCCGCTATTCATTGGAGTTCATGGGTCACATCGCCAAGCAAATCCAGCCGGAGTTATCGATGTTCCCACTTCTACATTAGGATCACTTTTGTGGTATAAACCTCCAGCCATCCGAATCATTTGCCTGGGGATACGGTGCGGTTTTAAACTGGATCCAGCCGACCAATTAGTTTCACCTTGACTTGGCCTCCACTACTTCCAGGCATTTCTGGCTACATCGATTCGAACTGCACTAAATAGTTCAGTCATTCGTGGCCGTGCACGGCTCTACTGTGCCTCCGAAGACCATCGCGACAATTGAACATTTTACGACACATGTCTCAATCGAAATTCGCTTCTGCTCCGTGCTGCGTCCTTCTGTGCCGGGAAACATCTTCAATCCCCCTGGACCATACTGCCCGCAAATATTGCCCTGCCTCTTGATGCACAGAGACTCCACGCAGTCGCAGACCGTTTCATATGCACGAGCGTTTTTCAGAACGAAGACATGGGCTGCCGTGTTCTCCGGTTTAACAAACCTGTACACGCGACGTTCTGGAGCGCAAACTAAGTGCATCTGCATGCATTTGTCAGCAGTGCAGATGCAGCGCACTTGAACGCTTGAAAGCTTGAAGAAGTTTGTATAGATCTCGCGTCCTTCAGTGTGTTCTTCGGAAGGTCCAATACTTTCGAGAAGAATTGGAAACCTTTGTCACACCCTGGACACTGAAGTTCAATTTTGTTCCGGTTAATCAGCTGAGGATCATCCAGGGAAGCGACTTGCTTAGTTTTTGTGTATGAGATTCTCTTGCGGCGTCACTGAACCTTCCCACACCGAGGTTGCTGACAAAATATTGCCCCATCTCTTCCCATTCGAGCTGACAATTTTGCACTCTGTTAATTTGTTGATTGAGGTGAGGAAAACAACGCTACTCCTAAGGATTGATTGTGTATTGTTAGTTGATGGAACACCATGCACACCAGTGTCGGATTTTCCTGGGACACCCTTTAGAAATTCTTCTAAATTCGTGGCTTCCAGCGGGCCACCAACTATGGGTTCTGTCAGCCTCAATTCTAAAAATAGATTCCCAGTTTTAGCTAGCTGGTAGGCGCATGATGTGGACTCGGGCAGTCTCGAGTTGAATACCAAGCAGGCATACTAGTGAGGCCAAATGACACTGCCTAATCGTTCACCTTGTGTGCTCGATTTCTATGAATCCAGCACCNATGAATCAAGCTTCTAGAGCTGTTGTGGTTCACTGTCTCTTTTAGGCTTTCCTATTACCGTGAACCCCGTTCTGGATAACCAATTGATCGCCTGGTGCACTTGACCAATCAAGATAAAAATCAACGCAAGTGCTGTATTGATCACTGTCGCGTACAAGCGGTCAAAAGCGATCCTTAGAAAATAACTCATCTGTCAAGGGCGACTGAAGAACAACCAATGAAATATGTTTCAACGAAAGCGGTTATTCCACTGACGGTTATCTAGTCCCGTTACTTTTGGGGCTGGCTCTCATAATGCAGTCAGTCCATCTGCTTCTTCAGTTAAGCCATCTTTCTCTGTCTTCACCATCCTAGGTACACAATGCAAGCCTCCGCATTCACCCAAATGATAAGTTCCAACTCAAAGACTCTCTAAATGCTTTCTTTCTCCAAGCATTGCCTATTTAGTGTACGCGGCACGCATTTTACCTTCAACTGTTAACCGAGTCGGCCCATTGGCGAAATAGGGGTTGATGAAATATCCTTTTTGAATGAATTTTTCACGCGGAACGGTCGTGGAATAATAGACCCAACATTTCAC
>NW_008751981.1:536829-563457 GCF_000715545.1 Opisthorchis viverrini | reverse complement strand
TGCGATGGTCATATCGTAATGGAGCGTGTAACCTAAGTTTATCTATCACGGGGAGGATGAAAAGCACGGTGTTGGTTTTCGTCCAATGAGGTCCTCTCCCGACTAGCTGGTAGGTGAAACAGTTAGGGAGATGTCATTATGCCCCAGACACCAAATAAAACTTTTGAGAAAAGGCAGTCCTAAACAACAAACGGATACTCGTTTGTGAAGCATATGTTTTATGCCCGTATCAATCCTCACAGAAAGCTCATTAGGATGATAGGGTGGAGCGAAAATCGACTGCTTTATGTCCTTCGACGGAGTCATGAGCCGCACCTCATTGTCGTTTGGGTCATCGAGCTGACTGCCAAATGTCTATCGACGGGTCACATAAGCACCGTGCACTTTCTGATAATCTCTCAAAATCCGGGAATACACTGGGGAAACGCGGAACACGAATTGCTCAGGTTTGCTAAAATTGTCCACTGACATTAATGGGTTGGTGACACACAGTACCTGGAATGAGAACCAGTGCGCTGAGCAATAATGTGATTTGTGTTGACTGAAATGAAGACTCGACTTAGATCAAGAGAAGGACTGGACTCGAATGCCTAGAAGAGTTTGAAATACACCAGCAGTTCGATAGGCTGAAATTTGTCCTCATGAAAAGTGACAGTTTGGAATTTGAATTGATTTACGTACAGGATGCAGGTGGACGAAAGTGTCCAATTCTCCACGGCAGTCACTTGAGCGAAAATCGGGCTCAGAATAACGTAGAATTCTTTATTATATGGCTAAGCAAGCAAACTTCGGAGGTTTACGACTGCATATTTTCTCTCAAGCACCACTGAGCTCTTGGTCCAAATGACCTCCCACCCACACTGGTCAAAGACGGGTTAAAGTCCTAAGTCAGCGCTTGTCAGATCTGTTTTCTTGCATTTTGGAAACGGCGTCTGTCCCAGATAACTGGGGAAAATAAGTGATAGTGCCCGTTTTCAGAAAATGGGCGCGTGGTGAGTGTGGTATCCACAGGGGTATCAGCTTAATCCCGGTCGTATCAGAATTGTTGGAGTTGATTGACCTTCGTCGCTTTACGGTGGCTCGTGATATGCTGATTCGAGAGCAGCAAGCAGGATTCCGGCCTGGTAGGGTTTGCGTTGACCAAATCTTCACACTTCCTCAGGTGCCAGAACAACGCCATACGTATAAGCGACCCACGATTCTAGTATCCCTGGATTTCCGAGGCGCATTTGAATCGCTTGATCGGTCTGTCCACCATGGAGTGACCCTGGAATTTGTAAACATAATACGTTTCTTGAATTCTCAGACTTCAGGACGTGCCAGAGCCAACAAAAAGCTGTGCAAAAGCTTCCGTACACAGAGCGGTGCCCGTCAGGGATGCGCACAATCTCCATTTCTTAATAACATCGTGAGAGACGAAATAATGAGACCAACGCTGATTGGTCTCTAAAATCCTTGTGTTCAAATAGCCTGTGAAGAAAACCTTGCCGATCTGGAATATGCAGACGACATCATAATCATGTTCGAAGAAGAGGCAAAGGCGCAGTTGTTTCTGGATGAACTGACCATAGTCACCCCGTCCTTTTTGTATGCACTTTGCACCTACAAAGTGTAAGGTCATGCTCGTGGATGTCATGGCCACTTAAAACCATTCACTTGATGCATATTTATTTACCCACCACACTATTGTGTTGCTGAAAGCACATCGGCCTCCACAAATGTCGGTAAGGTAAGAGAGTATCCCAGGATATCCGTCTAAATTTATGCGAAATCTATCCGAGGTCTTGAGAAGTTTTTTACGATTTCCTCAAACCCGGCTGTACAATCAGAGAGCAATCCAACTGCTGGTGTATCCGCACACTAACTTGAAACACAGATTGCGGCAACGCGAGTGTTTAAGACTTGCGCGTGAATGATTCCACTTGATTGATTCGTTTGTCGAAGGTCTGGTATCGGTGTCAGGCCAGTAATGGCCGCAACTTACAATGTGCAAACAATGGGCGATGAGAAGACCTTCCGAGCTCAGCAACGAGACCACAGTAAAAGCTCAGGAAAAACAGGCTGATTAGGTGAGGTAAGACCAGCTAACATCGTCTCCTATATAAGACTACCCATTACATCTATCCGGAAATCACTANAAGCTCTTCGACAGCCCACGACCGATTTCGCCCTTCTCGACACTCTCCGGGTAGGCGCAGCCCCCGAGTTTCCATCAATACGTTCGACCTTTTAATGAGGAGACCCCTTTCATCTCTTCGTAGCTATCGCTCACAATTTCTTTTCAAACGAGAACCGTGAAATTTTTAATTCATATGAGTTACTAGTTTGTTAAACTGAGTTGAACTCCAATATCTGGATCGATCCAATAGCGCACCACACCACAAAACAGTTAGGGAAGTCACCAATCACAACAACGCCCAATAATCTAGAAAATGAGCCGTTCAGAGAACCAACAGAATTGGGATGTACAGTGAACAATACAACCTGATTAACAAAGAGGCCAATATGTCTTAGCACTCCAGATCGGGATTGAAGTTGAAGAGTGGATGGATGGAAATCGAAGTCACTTTTTTAGAGTCATGAGTACACCTGAGCATGCAATAGTTATTGCGCCATGTAGAATCTGTCGAATGGCAAAAGATTAAGTGACATACTGACGACCATTCTTTTCAACTTGCATTATAGAAGCACTGGTTCAAGTAGAACATTGGGTCGGCAAGGGTTTTCAGCAACCTTATGAGTAGTTTTTTGTGTGAAGCACTGATCAAGCCGCAAAATGTTTTGTGGGTGGAGGTAAGTCTTCAGTAGTATAAAAAAATTGCGGCCTTCCCTCATTAATTGACGGGATCCATGCAAAAACCGGCTTTGCAGATATTGGAAAGCGTACAACCGGCATATTTCTGCATTCGAAATTTCAGGCTTAAAAGCTGCCCAATACGCAGTTCACGTGACCAGACCTGACGCTTTTATTACCTCGTGCTGGGAGTATGCACTAGGAAAATTTGCGATGACTTGACCCTTCTGTGAGTTTTTGTTACGTCAAGAGAGTATAACTTTTAATGGCCACGTGAAATACCGCATAATGTTGTGGTGTAATGCGATCCGCCGGTACCACTTACTCTTAGATTGTGACATTTGCCGTGAATGAATCAAGCTTCTAGTGCTGTTGTGGTCCTTTAATGCTTTCTTATTACCGTGAACCCCAGTCTGGGTAACCGATTGATCGCCTGGTGCGCTTGACCAATCCAGATAAAAATCAACGTAAGTGCTGTATTGATCACTGTCGCGTACAAGCGGTCGAAAGTGATCCTAAGAAAATAACTCATCTGTCAAGGGCGACTGAAGAACAACCAAATGAATCTGTTTCAACGAAAGTGGTTATTCCATTGACGGTTATCTAGTCCCGTTACTTTTGGGGCTGGCTCCTATAATGCAGTCAGTGCACTTGCTTCTCCAGTTAAGCCATCTTTCTCTGACTTCGCCATCCTAGGTACCCACTGCAAGCCTCCGCATTCACCCAAATGATAATTTCCAACTCAAAGACTCTCTACATGCTTTCTTTCTCCAAGCATTGCCTATTTATTTTACGCGGCACGCATTTTACCTTCAACTGTTAACCGAGTCGGCCCATTGGCGAAATAGGGGTTGATGAAATATCCTTTTTGAATGAATTTTTCACGCGGAACGGTCGTGGAATAATAGACCCAACATTTCACAAATCTAATCCAAATGTGCCAGGATATTCGTTCTTTGAACTCTCTCAAGCTATTCAACCTTGTGTACTCGGCGCCACTACATCGAAAATCTACCAGTGCTTGAATCAGGCAAACCATTTCCCCCATTATAACTGTGACATCATTGCGATCTGCACAACATCTGCTTTTGAATTCTGAATAAGAGATTCGCGTTCGTGGGATCATATGAATAAACGAAGTATCTGAAGATGCTCTGCTCGCTGGAATCTTCGGTTCGCTCCATGAGACGCACACGTGGGGATACTATCGCATGGGACCAATGTCCATGGATCCAGCTACATTCAAACTTTTGAATGAACTCAAATTTCTACCGTCAGTTTCTGACTAGGCCAATGAGTAATTCATTGAGGGGTCCAGTATGGGATAGTACTGTTCTTCTGTACGTTAATCGCTATCGGAAAGCGATCCCAAATTTTTCCGTATCGGCAAGCTTGAATACCACGTCCAATTGTAGTGGGAGCAATCGGCGATAAGGACAATAGTTTTAGCAACCGATTTTTAGAAGCTTAAGCGAGAACGAGTTGTGAATACGTAGTATTCATCAAAACAGTAAGACAGCGAGAAACGAGTGAATCCATGATTGGTCATTGGAACGGTAAATCGCATGTATTGTATGCGACAAAATAGAAAGTCAATAGACATTCATTCGTTCCATAAGCGCAGAACGCACAGAAGTTCGGTGAGTAATGAGTGAAACCGGTGAATTGCCCCAAGATAATTAGAGATGACCGTGGGCCATCGGCAAATGTAGGCTGTTTCCTGCAGCGGAGCAAGAGCGAGTTGAAACGTCAACCATCGACAACTACGGATGCAGACATACACCGCCGACGTTGATCACAACACGAGATGCTTGTGTTTCGTGATGTACCCCTTAATGTTAACGGCGCTTCATTTATATACCCGTTTGTAACCTTATGTGAACGTATGCGCTAACTGGAATGGCTTTCAAAGTGGACAGCTGTGGTGTCGTCCTCGGGCCCGTCGGCAATTCGGACGCATGATTGAAAGCATACATTGGCCAGAGCTATTGCTGGGAGCGTGGGTTTTTTTGAGGCGGTGGCAAGCTCTGTCACATTTGAGTTAATTCAGAGACGTATTCTCCTGTGAGCTTAATATTTACCTCTGTGATCCTAAGCAAGCCAAAAGTTGGAGAATCAGTGCTCTAACCAGCGGATCGCTGGGGAAATGATAATCATGCTAACCATTTGACCCACATCACACTACACAACTTGTCTACAACGGAGACAGCTGAGCGTTGGGCCACTGATTTCGGTGACTGTTGCAGACATCGTCATGAAATGGATGTGACGAACAGTCACCCATGACAGGACCGCGGAATGTGGATTTGCTACGTGGGATACAATTGCGTCAACATTCAAAAAAGTGGACTGCCAACTAAAAATCTGTCCCTGGTGACATCCATCCTGAGTGGATGATGACGCGTTCTCGGACGTTCTTGACTTTGAATTGCCAACTGGAGAGTATCAACCGAAATCACCATTCAAACTTTACGAGATATAGCTGCATTTCGGTATCCTTCAAGGCGATGGAGCCTGAGCGCGAATTGGACATTGGATCGAAAGTGGACACGCGAGAAAATTTGTTTGTATTTCTGTTGACTGAATGTCGCAGGACTATCCGAAATCGCACTACAAACGTCACCAAAATAATTGCAATGAGCGATCTGGTACTTGTGTTACCCTCCACCTGTTCAACCTGTGACTAATTGGATTTCAGTTGCAGCCCACTGCATTATTTAGCTGCAACGAGTAACCCGAGCATGTCGTTGTATGTGGTAGCGCGACTACCTCAAGTCGGGTTAACTAATCCAGCCTTGAGCAATCAACGCTTAGTGAAATCTAGTGCGGAGTTTGTGGTGTCGCATTTGCTTGCATTCGAGCATCAGTCATTGAAAATCCAGAAACATTCGAGAAGACGCTTTCAAGGAGACGATGTATAAACAGTTTCTCAAAGAAGATGCATATGAGAATGTTGCTCCCCTGTCCAATAGACTGCACATGTTCACTTGGCGTTATCTAATAAACAGTTCCGCGGTGGAGGCCTCCCTCCTTTCAGTGGTAGTTTGCAGTTAGCAAATCTGGTCCCAGGGATGCTCACTGTACCTACGTCATTGATTCATATGGCAAGGAGAATTCGTGTGTCAGATCGATAATTTTTGAAAAGCACCAATAAAGTAGACAGGCTTCGATGAAAATTTCCCTCCCCCACCCGTGAAAGTTCTCATTACCACATCATATATGTCGACATTCAGAGACCAATCATCCACAAGCCTTGCTTGTTTAGGTGATGCACAGACGTGCGAGCATCCCACTGCCGAACCAGTTTCCTCGAATATCGGTCATTAGTACCATTAGATTGTCCTCGGGGATCATCCCTCACAAATCTCCTAGTCATTTGGAGGGCCGCTGTAAGCGGATATTTGAGAGCGCGCGTTGTCGGCGCAGCCAAAGTTTGTTCTCATGCAGCTTAAAATTTGTCAATAATCCCAGTGGGTTGGCAGGTTCCCATGATGTCCACAGGTAGGCATAGGAAGTCATCGATCTTGAATATAACCATGTCCCGATGAAGTCAACATAACGTCTCAACGAATCAAAGCGTCATTGCAATTGAGAACCAGATTTTAATTAATTTGCCCGCAGTATTAGGAGTAACCAGCGATGTGGGTGACGCCTCGGGAACAAGGACCCGAGCAGCGTTTTCAAGATTCATTACTGTGCTAGTGTAATGTGGTTTTATTGTACACCAGATGCGTATTTTGATTTTGAAGATGAACGTTGACCACCGGTCCGGTCGCTAGTAGATGACCTCGCCAAAATCTACACCCCATCGGCACACTGTTTTACACAAATGAATGCGCACTAGCTACAAAATTAAACGGGATTCCCTATAAACTGAAGCCATTACTAGTGGCTGCCTGGTCGATCTGTTCACTCTGTACACCTCAGTGTCAAATGTAATTTGATAATGCCCATCAAAAGAGAAGAGAATAGTGCATCTGCGTTGACCCACCGTCGTTGACCGATCTATTTATGGTCTTGTGGTATGAAGACGTGTCACGTACCAATTTGGTACAAATCAACTTGTCTGGTAGAACAAAGTCGAAACCGCTAATTATCACAATGGTTTTAGGAAAGATCTACCTGTTTGTTTTTGTTTCGCTGGACAATGAATGAGGTTCTGGAATCTGAATACTTCTGTGTCAAGTGACGCTCATTTTTGAGAAACCTGTCTATTCAACGTAAGGGCACAAGTAATATAAAAGTGCAGAATGAACTTTCAATTAACGGCGAAGTGCAATGAGCTTGTAACTGCAAGGACTCATAAGAGACAGATCAGCTCAAACTGTTAGTGTTGTGAACCACGGTCACATTAATGTCTTCTAATCACCGTGAACCCCGGTCTGGATAACCGATTGATAGCCTAGTGCGTTTTGCCAGCTAGAAACGTCAACAAACGTGCGAGCCAGATGCTCTATTGATCACTGTCGCGTACAAGCGGTTGAAAGTGATACTATTATTTCTGGATTATTTCTGGAGAGTAGCCATGATTCATTGTTCTTCCGCCTGAGCTAACTAATCAATTTGATGGCCTGTATTCCTTCCTGGGACTATCCAAGGCACGCACATGCAAGGCGTTGTACTGAAAAGCTGTTATCGAAAAATAATTCGACCGTGACAGCGTGGCACACAAAACACGCCAACAATGGTGTGAATATCAAAACTGGATTCTGCAACAAAATTTAAATCCCTCATCATTTTGACGTTGTAAGACGTCTTATCAGGCTACTTGTAGGTAGAGTTCTCCGGTATTCGTACAGTTGCGAATGTGAACTGACTGGCAACAACTCAAAACTCATTCAACGGAACCCAGAATCTGCTTTAGGGATCAGGCTTAATCTAATTATCTCCGGGATCGTTTCGAGCAGATTGTTGAATAGCAAAATCCCTGGGTTCTGAGGGGGAAGATGTATATGGCACAATCATTTGGTAGAAAAATATATCCAACAATGATTTAATATATCTTCGGAAATCGAAAAATAATAACTCATCCAACGGGGCGTAATCCGAAACCAGGCTGTTCAGCCCGTAACCTGGAACAAACGTAAAAGATCATGTCAAATGTATGGACAATCTTGAAGCTTTTGGTCGAATGTGTGATACTGCAACTCAGTGCGAACTGCACTGTGAATCGATTACAGTTCACTTATACTTGTTTCTCTAAAACAAGTTCGTGAGGTCGGGAGTCGAGGTGAAATAGACTGTCGGCATTGAGGTCCCAATTACATTACATTCACGAAGGAATACAGTGAGCCTATGGTGTGCCGCGTGAATAACACTACTTGTTATGTCGTAAAGGCACTGAAACAAATAAAAAAGAGCAGTACTCACAATCATTCTTGGCCACCCTTAATATTCATTGTATACAGCAGAGTCAAAAGTAGTTCGAAAGTGCGCATTTTCCCGTCGGTCCATTGAGACCAGCCACTGCTACCATTTTTTAGCTATGTTTGCGATGGTCATGTTGTATTGAGGCGTGTGATGTGAGTTTTTGGTCACGGTTTTTCTCATCATGAGATCCGTGAGAAGAATGAAGAACACTGTGTGTTGTTTGTTGTATAATGAGTGCCCCCAATCAATTAACCGGTGAGTGAAATAATTAGATGTAATCATGCCGTGGACACCGAAGACAACTTTTGAGAAAGGCATAGTACTCAACGGAAAAATTAGTAACGGTTTGAAAAGGATGTTTCTTAGATGCCCTATCGCTCCTCATTAGGACGATAGGATGGAGCGAGAAAGGATAATCTTGAAGTTTTCGACAAGGTGTGTGATACTGCAACTCAATGCGAACTGTACTTTGAAATGGCTGCAGTTCATTTAGATTAGCTTTCCCACAACCAGCTCCTGGGTTTGGGGTAGGAGGTGAAATAGATTATCGGCTTTGATGTCCCAACTACATAAAATTCACGGGGCAATTCAGTGAGTCTATCGTGTGTAAGGATAACACTATTTGTTGCGTGGTAAAGTCCCTTTTTGTGGGTATGTTTACGATGGTCCTGTCGTATTGGGGCGTGAGGACAGTTTATTGATCACGGTTTTTCATAACATGCGATCCGTGGGAGAAATGAAGAACAATGTGTGTTTATCTAAGTCTAAAGAGTTCTCCTCGACTGCCTAATTGTCTTTTGGGTCATCGATTACAGCTGCGAATTCACATGAGCACCATGCACTTTATGGTAGTCTCTAAACATCCCAGAGTACACTGAGAAGATCCGGAACCCGAATTGAACAGCCTTGCTAAATTTGTCCACTGACATCAATGTATGGGTGACACCCAGTAACTGGAGTGAGAACCAGTGCGTGGCGCATCACTCTAATTTATTTGGGGATCAAGAGAAGGACTGGACTCGAACGCCCGAAAGAGTTTGAAAAACACCAGCAGTTCGACAGGCTAGGCATTGTCGTTATGAAAAATGACAGCTTAGAATTTGAAACGATTTACCTACGTGATGCAGGTGGACGAAGATGACCAATTCTCCACGGCAGTCACTTGAGCAAAAGCCGGGCTTATAATAACGTAGAATTCCTTATTATGTGGGTTGAGCAAACACGTATAGGTTATGCATTCGAGTGCGCTTGTTCATCTTGACTGAGTGAATAACGCTGGGGAGCAGGACATCCTGGAATAGAACAATTGTACCCCTGGATGGCTTCCTCGGCAGCCACATGCATCCCACATTGGAAAACACAGGACACTGAGACTCGTAATGCTCACGGAGGAAGAATAAAACCCGAACTGAATGTGATACAAAAACCCTACCTTTCATTCGATGGTTCTTAATCGCCATATCAATTCAACGTCATTCATCTTGCTGAGGGTTTTCATGACAGATCGTTTATTTCGAGTTTCTCCAGGGAAATGTAGCCATCAGATGTCCGTGTGATATATTACTGGCGGGGATATAAAACTGTGCGTAAGTTCAGTCCCACGCTGTGTGGTAACACACGAACATCAAGAGCACAACAGGTGCACCATTCTTCTCTATCATACTACACCAAGCAAAGTATTCCTATTAACGTGCGTCTCATGGGCCATCTGGAACGATTCACATGATGCATAGTTCCTTATCCAACGCACTATTGGGTTGCTGAAAGCACATCGGCCTTCACAAATGTTGGCAAATTAGAAGAGAATTCCGGGACATCCGTGAAAACTTATGCGAAAACTATCCAAGGTCGTGAGAAGATTTTACGATTCCTTCACACCCGGCTGCATATTCGGAGAGCAATCCAACTGCTGGTGTTTCTGCACACCATTTGAAGCACCGAATGCAGCAACGCGAGTGTTTAGGACTTGCGCGTGAAAGATAGCATTTGATTGCTTCGTGTTCCAGTTTGAGGGCAGATAGACTCGACGCATCTCCCCACAGGGTAGTTTGGACTGTTGGGCTGATATTTCAGAACTTAGGTTGTGACCTACCTGTAGACTGTGTTTGCAGTCCGGTGACGAGGATGCTCAAAGCACCATTTGTCATTCTTCGTCATCGAGAAGTGAACCCCACGAAAAGAACATTAATTTATAGGTCTATTTTTTTATGGAGACTGAAAATATAGTCCCAGTGACGGATCCATAACTTGAGTTTATACGTGGCACCTTATGCGTTTCAATTTGGGGAAAGAAGCCCTCAAGTCTAAGATTTTGTCGGCAACTCTCCTAAATGTTCACCGGTTGAGCGCTATGAAGATACCTCTTTTCTCCAGCGGTTTAAAGTGAGCAGATGTTCAATAGTTCAGCGACTGTGGTCATGAAAGAACCGACACTTGAAGGTATGAGCAACGCGTTTACATAGAATAAAACTAATCTATTTGTTGTCTCTCAGTTTATAAAAAATAACACTTGTTGGTCCTCGCTTGGGCACCATTCTCCGCAGTTCACTGGTATGTCATCACTCAGACAGCGACTTTTAGCAATGATCCCCATTTGCCTACAACAGTTTGTCTTCAAGGATAGATCTAAGACATTGTTGCGAATATTTAGTGCATAGGACTCCATTGCGTACGCGCATGTGATACGCAACAGATGGTGTACATTTCGGTTCCCCGTGGAGAGCGATTCACGTTGCTCAGTGGAGTTGACCTCATGTTCGTCATCACGTTTCGTCCCGAACTTCTTTCATAAACGATAGTATCTAGGTGCAGAATTCGATTATGCCATGAGGCTTTTATGGTTTAAGGTTATCTTTGACACAAGCGAGCAAAGGCTTTGCTTGAGGACCATATTTGTCGTTGTATCTGGATGAAGCCGCCATGACAGTGTCCAAGGCCACGTACGATCATGAACTGCAAAGATGCAAATGAATTCATGTCACGCCGGCCGTCGCGTATTCCCATCACTTGAGTTACCTTAATTTTGGCATACAGCAGGTCGGGTAAGGGGTAGGCAAAAACAGGCTACTACTGAGGCCCGCGTTCTTTCTTCCTGTCACCACTCAATTAATAACCATCATCTTGTTGGCCAAGTACTGTTGGCTCCACTCGTCATGCATCCGCTTCGCGTGCAGCATCTGTCCGTCACTTGGTGCCGACATCCTCAGGTATCCCCAGGTAATTATTGGAGCCCGGATACCCGGTCTTTCTGGCCGCGTTCAATGACCGCACTCTGAAGCAAGCAGGACAACAAGCTGCTCTTGCACTCGCACTGGACTCGCTTGGCATTGATGGGTGCTGTGTCTCACAAGCAAGAATTCAAACTGCAAACACAATGGTTGAGCTGACCTCCCCATCAATCTCTACTCGCTTCTGGCCTCGCACGTCTGGTGATTCTGGAGCTGCTGTGGCATTATGTGCAGAGTTTGTATCGAGGCAGAAGGATTCTTGGTTGATCGCATACCCGCTGAGAATTGTCTCTACGCGGTTCGTCTGACAAATTTGGTGAAGGATTCTCACAGGGGGAATCTGGTCGATATTAGTTCGTCATGTCTGCTTCCGCTCCAACTAACTACAGCTCTGACGCATATGATGCCCTGTTGCGGTAAGCCAAAAGCTCAGATAACTTTGTAGTTCCCGGAGATGTAAATCCACAAGTGTGAAGGCTTAGGGCATTCGAGATCTAATTAGGTAGTAGACATGGACTGCACTCGGTACCTGGGGACAACGACTGCATCAGCTGAGTGCCGACCGCAGGTTGCTTTTATGCAGTACATCTTCCAAAATAGCCGAAATCGGTTGGTCACATGGCGTCCTCCTCGGCCAAGGACTCAAACCGATCACCTTGTTATCAGTTAACGATTTCACGGATTAATACTTGAATACTAGTCGTCTTGAAACACATTTCTAGATTCGCTCGTCTGCATTCACTTTTTGCTTTGCTTTCCAGTGCCGCATAAGGTGCGGAAAAATGGGTTGGAAACTGAGAGAATGGCAGATCCAGATGTTAAGAATTTTTACCAGAATCGTCTTTTAGAGTCTCTCCCAAATGCGCCGCCATCAGACGCGGGCCCATTCTGAGACGAGATTGTCACCTCTTTGGATATTGATTGGAATTTCGCCTGTGGCAAGATACCACCAGACGCACGCAAGCAGTGAATTCTGGTGGACGCCAAAAGCGGAGGTGTTGGAAGAGAGACGATGATAGTGCCCATTTATAAAAAATGTCCTGTAATGAATATGGTTACCACTAGGGAACCATTTGGTAAGGGATGCGTTAATCAAATCTTCATATTTCGTCAGATGATAGAGCACCGCAATACGAATAAGCGACCCACAACTCTAGTATTCTTGGATTTCCAAGCCTCACGTGAATCGGTCGACCGGTCTGTTAGCCGGTCTGACAAGCGTGCTCATCACTGAGTAGGCACGAATTTCGTGAACACATAAACGGCTTTGTAGTCCCAGACTTCCGGAGTGTGGGCGTCTACGGAGGGACCTACAAAAGCCATCATTTCCAAAGCGGTGTCCGAAAGGAGTACATGCTTTCTCCATTCCCATTTAACTTCGTGATTGATGAGGTCGTGGGATTAACGCTACAAGGCGTTCAAAATTCCGGTATTCAAATTAACTATGACGTAAACCTCGTTGATCTGGAATTCGCAGACCAAATCGTCCTCGTCTTGTGGAAGTAAAAGTCACTTTTTTTACGTCGCATGCACTATGCACCCGCAAAGTGTGATGTCATGCTCGCGCGCGTGCAGTCATTAAACGCGCCACTTGAAATCCAGGCACACTTAGTGCAATTTGTGGAGCGTTTTACGTATCTTGGTATCCGTATTAGTTCTGATTGTAGTGTGACAGATGAGGTCAATGCATGAATCCACAATGTTGGTTGGGACGCGTGTTGCGTATGCTGAACCATCGTTTGCCGAATACAGAGTTGTTTTCCGTGTCCAACCCAGAACGACGTCAGAGTGGTGTATCCCTGAAGCTAAAAGGATGCGTTTATCAGGCTTCTTCCATTGGAACTTACATTGATGGATGTGTCTAACACCAGAGCTTGCGTTGTCTAGGCCATGTATCGTGTATTCTGAAATGTCGTTTTCCAAACGGACTGTTATTTTTGGTGTCCCGTTCGGAGTGACAGAAGCAGAGTTTCAGTGAACGTTTTGTCCGGCAGATGGTTTTGAAGAAGATGACGAAAAAATCGGGTGCTGTCGGTGATAATCGCCTTTGAGAATGGGGACCGCGTGATCTCCAATGCGCCTGGTCTGTTACATTACAAGATAAGCCGGCTAACTGGTGTCGGTTGCGATCGTGGTGTCAGGTTCTATCCAGATCGCCAGAATGTGTCTGGGGGTGTAGGCACCTCAGAATTACTGTAGTAAGCTAGCACTAAGTCCTCTGACCATCCACCGTTATTCTTCTATTCACAATAAGGCTTTCATATAAATCAAGCTTTTACGGTAGTGCCCTTTGGAATCATCTCCTGTGAACCTAGAGTCATGAGAAAGCCAAAAGAGTGATGAGTATTGACGCCCTTTTGGAAAGATTGCTAAAACTTCACTCACAGGTAAAAATTCACCTTAACGCTGTTTGACGTGGTGTGTGGAGCTGCAACTCGCCAGTTTTCTTTAGAAGAAAATCTTGTTAGATCAGGACAAACACGAATTCCTGAGAACACACTAGTCGAATGATTTAGTGATTCGTATTCCTCAACTCTGGTCAACATTCTCTTAAAGGGACCGCACGCTGTTCCGCACGACGTCGAAGATTCAGCGGTGTGCTTCGATTTCGGTCGCCTAATGTGAATGTGCTGGTTTGAATGCAGGATGAAATGTTTGGTTAAATTGCAGAATAGAATTGCGTTTGGGAATCCATCGGGTTCCAAGAAAGACTTGCGCAACCAGGACGCCTAATACATGGCTTTCTATCGCGTAGGCGGCCAAAGATTCCATTCTCTCAGTTGCCCGAGAACTGCACTGATTTGCAACGCGAATACTTAAAGCCTACTATCAAGATCACTGATTTCATAGTGTGTTGTGGAATAGCTGATGAGATGTTCCGCAAAATGTGCTGTGAGGGTGACCAAAAGAAAAGATAATCGAACATGTATTATCTTCGTTGTGAGGCAAGCCATTTGATCAGTAATAGGTGTGATACAGAACTGGATGTTCATCGGAGTAGGGGCGCCCTTGTCGCATGCCTTGAATGTCTTGGAGCTTCCGGAACAGTCGGTCCCAGGAGGATAAGAGAAAGGTTTTAGTTATTCCACTCTCACTGGTTCAGCCCGGCTGTACAGGCAACACACAAGCTGTTGGTGCAAGGAGAGTTCTTCAGGGGTTAGATGACATACGAGTCTTTGTCACGAGAATCCCAAAAATTTGGTGGAAGCTAATCGACAGCACATCCGACCAGTCGGGCTTGACACACAGACAGGTTTGGCCTATATACGGTACTCCAAGGAGCAGAATTAATGTTTGAATCTGTTAGGAGAGCCAGCTCCGAAAGTAACGGGACTACATTACTACGAATGGAATAACCGGTTTCGTTGAGAGACAGATTTCATTGGTTGTTCCTCACTCGCTGCTTTCTTAGTGTCACTCTTCTGACTGCTTGTACGCGACAGACAGACCAATAGAGCAGCTGGTTCGCACGTTCATTGACACTTCAGCTTTAGCCCTTCATATTCTCGTATGTGAAAAATGGGTACCGTGGGAAAATTCCAGTCACTCTCAACAACGTCTCGAGGAAAATATCCTTGCAAAATTAATGATTACCACAATCTTCAGAACTGCATTGCACGCATGCGAGTTGGCTTGAAATCAGTGTATGAATGCGAATTTTAAGATCAAATTTTTCCATGAAAGCTACATCACAAACAGCAGAAGCCTCGAAACATGATTCTGGAGCACGCTCCGTGGTTCAATTCCGACAGGATCATGCTTGTACATGGTGTAGATGGACTCGAGAAACAATGAAGCCATTCCACCCGCATGAAACAGTCTTGAATTCAAAGCCTGGCGGTCCCGGAATTTATAAATTTTGGATTCTGTGCACGCGTGCTAAATAATTCTCGTATATCATGTATTTTTAAAGTGGTCGACATTACTTACGACTTCGTAAGACACCCTACTCCGCCATGTGTGGGCATACGTAGGATCGAACTTGCACATCAGTGACCATCGTTTCCTGCCCAGTGGCTAAACTAACACCGCATTAGTGGTCAGTAAATTGCACGGAGAATGAAGTCAATCACATCACTGGACCTCTTTTTTAAAGGCCTGTCACACGAGCTATACGAATAATCGATGATTGGTGAAGAAAAATGATATCATTCACATGACCGGACACCTCATTTGAGAATTTGTCATTCGAGGAGCACATCAACACGTGACCACGTGATGCGAATCTCATGCTTGAAAGATGCTTAGCGGCATGAATGATGGACCCAATATTTATTTGAGTTACAACGCGTTGTGCGCGCACGTTTGTCACTAACTCAGATAGATTCGTCGTTTCCTATGGGCAACCTTCGGACTGGTGCAATTTCAGGCACGAATAATACGGAATTCCCTGCAAGCTTATTACTGAGTTTTATTGATAAATTTCAAAATCTCGCAATTCTCGTCTCGTGATTTCCCTCGCAACCCCACGTATACTGCGGGTTCCGCCTTGTTCGCAAATTAAAACGGAAGTAGCGTTCATCGAATCTTTTACAGTTTCCAATCAATGTGGACTGCCGCTCACAAGTACACACAAAGAAAAAGAAATAAACCAAATTAGTGTCAGGACGATAGAATTCCGATGGGCTTTAAACAGGAAGTCACACCGGCAGTCCAAACGTACGATAAATTTTGTGTGTGCGTGTAATAATTAATCAGTCTGTTTCTCGTTAATAAGTCGTTTGTCATCCGGGTGATTGGTGTGCATTTGTGCAACATGTCTCCTGAGATTATCCAATCGAGAACAGGTTTGCCCGCAATGCTCACACACGTGGTGGCCTTGCTTTCCATGCAAGGTTCTTGTATGACGATCCAAATCTGATTTCCGGTGGAAAAACACCCCACACTCCTCGCATTGTTGACGTGCTTTCTCACCATGTGACCATTTCAGATGCCGAGACAGAATCTTCCAAGTCGAAAAGCACTTTCTGCATTTGGGACATGGATTCCCCCTTAGCTCTGATTCTTGAACTCGTTTACTGGATGTTCTCGGAGGCTTTTTGTCCACCGGAAAATGAAGTCGCCTCATGTGTTCCCGCAAACAACGGTCATTCCGGAACGAACATTCGCACAAACTACACTGAGAATTGGCATTTTCAACGTGCAGCTCCTGGTGTCTCTTAGCTGATGACAGATGACGGAAGGATTTGCCGCAAACCGAACACTTGTGAGTTACTGCCGGATGTGTTTTATTACTCGAGTTGTCCGGCTGATCAGCGTTGGGACTGTCATCATCCGTTCTGTGTACTGACGGTGCCCAGTTTTGAACAGCTGGTTAATAGAACGGCGGTGAACAAAAGAATGACAGTTTCACTACATTTCTTCAACTGAGGTCTAATGATATTCAAAGCAGTAAGTACGTAAGCGATGATTCGTTTGAACGCATACGACATTTCCAGCGTTCCAAAGAGACCTGGGCGATTGTGCTTACGAAAGACCGAGAAGAACTGCGCCGAAGTTTCTTCCTTATGAGCGGTGTACGTTTCACGCATCTTCAGAGGGATGTAGACTCGCACGCCTATCATCAAAATATTACGCTGTGCACTGGCTTCATGAGTGATGTGCTCTCCCGTCAAAAGTGATTCACCGGTTGTAAAATTCGCGAAATCAGGAAGAATGACAATGAAAACATGACCGTGAATACTGAGATAGCATAAAGATGGTTTAGGAATAGCCCGTATATCCAAAGCGTCTGATAAAGGAGTTTCAATGCAAACAAAAATTATTTTTCTGAGCTTTCCAGTAAGTCTGGAGATGGATTTTCATGGAGGCTCGAGAATGAAAAAAAGGCTGGAGTGATAGTTCAGCAATACCTCGACACGTTCGCTCAGGACTTAGTACAGCGCTCGCAGGGGAGTTGAACTTCGCGGTTCATGCTCCATAAGCCAGCGGAAATAAACCAAGTTTAGTAGACTTACAGAAGAACAAAAGTGACTTACACAAGGGAGCGTACTCGGAAAGCAGGTTGCCCAAGTTGCCAACTGAAAAAAGTATGAAGTAAGTAAGCATATCAAATACAGCTATATTCCTGTCTTAATGTCGTTCTTCACTGATTTCGTAAACTGTTAGCAGCTTCGCGTGAATTCACCAAACGATCAAACTGATACTTCGGTTAATTTTACGTTGTCAATTTTAAACGCAAATGTATCTGTATGGTAAGTCTTAGATAGATGGATATTCGGCGATTAAAATACTTAAACCAACGGAAAACTCGGAAGGGTCTGATCACATGTCACTGAACGTTTGCGCCATCTAGACACGAACATGCGTGTTGCCTCTAAAGTGGTAGAAAACTCAGAATTCCAGCTGTACTCACATGTGAGCAAATGATGCGACATATTAAATCAATCATCATGCGGGGTTCAAAAGACTTATTCGGATAAAACGTGGATTGAGATCGTGATCGCTTTTGGGTAGAGGTCAGGACAAATGAATTATAAATAGCACGAAGCTAAGCTAAGTTTTTGATGTCACTTAAAAAAATGTAATCGGGTATTACTAAGCACTCAAAGAGTTTCTTGATCGTAGGACGATACTTTTGATAAGCACTGAGGGTAACTGATTTGCGGATGATCCCGATACGCTCGCGAGCTTGTCACTCCAAATGGCTCAGGAATGTTTACGTTTAGTCGAATTCTACCGCTGAGAAGTTTCGGTGTTCTCACAGCCGGTCCCTTCAGCCAGCAAGAGGAAGCAATCACAAAGTAAAGTGAATAAAAGACACCGCTGCGTATATCCGAATGCGCACTACGCAACTCGGCGCATTTCGCTGTAAAACACGCAGCTTGCTGGCACATTTTGAGGACTGCATAATTTACGATATCACGAGTAAACTCACGATGATTTTCGGCGGTCACATAACTAGCTATATACAACACCGTCAAAGAAAATCCGTTGATACTCATCGAAATAGGGATTTCGACGTGTGTCTGACTAACTCGACCAGCTCTTGTTGCGTGTTTTATAAGTTTTCTTATGGTGGAGTGAAGGCCTGTTAGCTGAGTTTATCGATCAAGTTCATCAATATCACGGTATCTGGATGAATAAAGCCAAACACGCCTCATTAACCAATTGGCCTCGAGAAACCCTTGCCTGTGTGGTTTACTTTTCAAGGTTGAGGGCAAATCAACTGGTAGGACAGATACGTTGCAGAGAACTACTCAGGCTCCGGAAACCGCATGATTTTGTTTTCAGACGGCCAATATCCAGCATTTTGTGTGGGCTGTGGATCATCTCTTCTTTAAGGGAAATTCTCGTCAGAATCACAGTATGAGGGAAACAAGAATCCACGCCTGTATGTCTGTCGACAAACTGAACACGTCTAACAGTCAGGTAATGGACAATATGCGAACGTCTGACATTCTGATGCACCCAGAGGACAATGGGGGACCAGAGGACGCAGGTGCTTCTGAACTTGTTTTGCAACGTCCTCTATTCACCATTGGACAGAATTACCAAAATATAACGATTTTTAAGGTGTGTCTGCCGACCCAACCCCATATGAGAATGCTGGTATTTCTTCCATTTTGTTCTTATTTGTCCCAGTAACCCGAAATCAATTCATCAGATAAAGTGTGCGTGGCTCAAAATTCACGTAAATCCTTTTGGATTTGAAGTAGTAAATAAATTCCTGGAAACATTTGAAACTAACCCGTAAATATTAGACCCAAAAAGAACGCTAACACTAGGCCTGTTGGAATGCAAAATGCAGCATATGAAGAGAGCAGAACTTACGTGTGGAAGTGCGTACAGCCTTTCCGTGCCCAACAGCCATGCCACCCAAAGCAATTACGAGGGTTTTGCCCAAGCCTAGATAGGGGAAATCGAGAAGCGGAGGTCGGGTTCAAACCACGGACTTTTCGGTCAGTAAATTCGCACTCTAACCACTGAACCATCTCGAAGGACCGCGAGTAACCGGTACCTCTCAAGTCAGTCACGGAAAACACGAGGAATGCTATTCTCCCGAATACATTTTATAGTATGAGAATTTCCAAGAATTTCCATGAATTTACATCACGTGAGCAATGTGACAAGGGCGCGCTTGGTATGATTCAAAGGGAGGTTTATAAACTGATGCTGCTGGTCGACGGTGATCAGTGCCCTAGAAAATTCATTTGAGCGATAGGGGATCTCCGGGTAGCACATCGTGTTTCCATCTTTTGATTTAACCAGTCCTCAATGCTTGAATGAGAGTGCATTCTATTGAGTCCATTCATCGAGACAGTCTTGGATGAAACTATTGCTAATGTGACCGTGTCACGTTCCTTTGTCACCCGCAGTTTGATATGGCTGACAAAGAATGCCTCACATTGCATTTGGAACCCTTTTAGCAGTTCATGAAGTTCTTAAAACGTCTCGCATTTACGAATTGTTTGACCGACCAGCCTGCAGTAATGTTGGGTAAGAAAGCGTACGTAGCTGAGTGCTTGGGGATTTCCGTTAATAGTGTAGCATCACTTTATAAAGTATAATGAAATACCTAAATTTTTGAAAACCAGTTGGTTTCACGAAGTTCAACGTGTTTGGGGGGATTCTAAGCCTGAAATTCGGAGGGCAAATGGCTTCGTTTTGAATTACCAAGTTACATTTATACCGAGTGAATCTTCTCGAGAACGCAACCAATCGGACTTATCGTTCCTGCTCCATCGGCGGTTATATGTCCAGCTGTCGGCCCCCAAAGATGCATTAAACCACCTTGACTGCTTGCAACACTAATCCCTGGTCTAGCGTACTCACTTCTTCCGCCTATGTTGTGAGGATTCTGTGCGGGAGCGTCAAGCCCTCCGTCCATGACCCCAGCACACGCAAACTGGGTGTCGTCAGATCTCGCCTGATGCAATAAATTTTTAACGCACTTGTGTATTATTGATTGCCATTTCTTTCGTTTCTCTTTGCAAATCTCGATTGACCAGTATCGGAGGTTAAAATTAGTGGTTTTGAAACTGACAAAGTTTTCGGAGGTAACGATGTCGTTTCCAGCAACTATTTGGAGAACTGCTGAGTGGAAATCTGTCGCGCTTTTGAAGAGGTAAATTGGAGAGAATAGCGCTCAGTTGGTCTTTGATGTATCCGCCGACTTTGGCAAATAACTTGCGGGCCTTTGCCAATAATCGTGGAGATATCTTGGGTGCACGCTTGAGTGCGTAGAAAACGCGCACACAAAAATAGAAACACATGTAAAGGGCATTTTGTTCAATATTTGCAATGATCTAGGTTTTATCTTCTGGTCAGACATTCAGAAAATAATGGGCAATCCCGCCAGCATGAAGAAAAGTCGATCAGATTTAAAGATAAAGTTGCCTGTCCGACGTGTACGTAGCCATTTCATCAATTTGTTTCTTATTAACAGGTCAAGTCATTTTGTCGCTGTAGCGCATATTTTCAAATGTTCAACACAAACACCAAAAAACAGCGCACAAGATGCCGTGTTGCTTGCAGGGTTGGTGACCATGCCGTCCGTATGTGTTTTCCAGATTCTGATCAAGTCTTGATTATCCACAAAATTTGCAAAGTTGATGCATTTCCTTCCGGTTTCCAGATCGCTGTGCCGAAATACAATGTTCGAAGTTGGAAAACGCTTTCTGCAATCAGGGCTTGGATCTCCCTGTTTCTCTAATCCTTTCGCAGTTTTCTTGATGTTTTGGCAAGCACATTGCCGCCACTGGAAACCATGTTCACTGCTGAACAATCTATGCAATGACCAAAGTAGGCATCGGCATATCTAGCGCGCAGTTCGTGGTGTCGCTTGGCCGCCGACAGGTTAGGGAATCCTTTGCTGCATATTCACCATTTGTGATGTCCTCACTGATGTGTTTGCCTGGTCGGGTCGTTCACTCGATCTGCGCTGGCTCAGTCGTTGCCTTCTGTTTGCTGATTGGCTAGCGTGTAAATCTCCTGGTTAAATATAAGAGTTAAGAACTGCTGCTCACCTGTCTCGTCGTTACTGTGAACAATGACCTGTGATCACCTAGGAAGAGGTTAGACCTCACAGCCACTTGATTAGTATTGAGCGCTGAGCCGCTGGACTGCGTGATGGATTGGTTCTTCACTAACTCCTTGAGTGACGTAAACTCACCTTCAACACATGCATGACTTGTGAGTTATTCCACGTTGGGGCGGTTTCGAAACTGCTAATCTGATGAGGCGTGTTGGAGTTGTGTAGGTTGTGTAGGTCTCTCATCAGATAACGCGTCACAAACACTCAAACCGCTTGATGATTCCCGTCCCACTTGAAATTTGAGTTGACAACTTGTACACTACGAATTCTCACCCATTTTTTCACGCGGCTATCACTTGCGTAAAGCATCAGGCTTATGAGCTTCAGCACTCCAGGTCAAGTTGTATTCATGTTCTTGCAAGTATCAAACACGAAGGCACACCACTACGACACACCTGTCTTCACAGTGCACCCAATAAATGGGCATACAACCAGGCCAAACACACACTCACGCACACAAGACATGAAGTCAACGGAGCTCCGCAATTCTTCACGAAAAACTACAGAACACTGTAGCAGTTACACTGCAGAGAAGACACATCCCGCGTCCCGAAACTTCCCTCAAGAACTCTCAACAAGTGTCCTCAAACGATAAGTCACTTTTTGCCTTATTCCACGTTTCGCATCGTATCTATTTTTATAAAGTGCACCTAGCCATTGTATTCATTACATTCTAGTAATACAAACATTCGATAGTGCCTGGTTCCTTCTGATAATCAACTTAATTACGTCACAACTAGAGCACCAACAAGGTCAGTTGAAGAACCCCACACGGCACTTGGGTAAATAGAGCCATATCTCTCTAAAGCAACCAACACGTTTGAATCATTTTTTCGGGCACCTCTCTTTGTTTCATTTACTCACCTGTGTAGTCATAGCTCACGAGGTCGCTGTGCGCACTGCTGGAGAATGAATGCAGCTGGAATGATCAACCAGTTTCATTACTCGGCATGCAGTACTCTTCCTGATTTCAGACGCGTCGCATTGTTCGCCGTCGTCACGGAGCGTTTGGGTTACTTTCGTGATTTGTGGAATTCTCGTGATCATTCGACACTGTTGCCGTGGATTGTCCCATGTGATTCTATTGGTCTAGACCAATTTAGGAGCGAAAGCCTCCCTCTTCGTTTGAACACAAAGGGTTTGACCAGAACAACCGGACTAATATGCCGAGAATGGTTTGTTGCGAAAGACAGCTGGGAGGATTTTGGTCACTTTGCGACCATCGTCACTGTCATTATTCGTTGGAATTCATGGGTCACATCGCTTAGCAGACCTCATCAATTTGTTTCTTATTAACAGGTCAAGTCATTTTGTCGCTGTAGCGCATATTTTCAGATGTTCAACACAAATATCAAAAAACAGCGCACAAGATGCCGTGTTGCTTGCAGGGTTGGTGACCATGCCGTCCGTATGTGTTTTCCAGATTCTGATCAAGTCTTGATTATCCACAAAATTTGCAAAGTTGATGCATTTCCTTCCGGTTTCCAGATCGCTGTGCCGAAATACAATGTTCGAAGTTGGAAAACGCTTTCTGCAATCAGGGCTTGGATCTCCCTGTTTCTCTAATCCTTTCGCAGTTTTCTTGATGTTTTGGCAAGCACATTGCCGCCACTAGAAACCATGTTCACTGCTGAACAATTTATGCAATGACCAAAGTAGGCATCGGCATATCTAGCGCGCAGTTCGTGGTGTCGCTTGGCCGCCGACAGGTTAGGGAATCCTTTGCTGCATATTCACCATTTGTGATGTCCTCACTGATGTGTTTGCCTGGTCGGGTCGTTCACTCGATCTGCGCTGGCTCAGTCGTTGCCTTCTGTTTGCTGATTGGCTAGCGTGTAAATCTCCCGGTTAAATTTAAGAGTTAAGAACTACTGCTCACCTGTCTCGTCGTTACTGTGAACAATGACCTGTGATCACCTAGGAAGAGGTTAGACCTCACAGCCACTTGATTAGTATTGAGCGCTGAGCCGCTGGACTGCGTGATGGATTGGTTCTTCACTAACTCCTTGAGTGACGTAAACTCACCTTCAACACATGCATGACTTGTGAGTTATTCCACGTTGGGGCGGTTTCGAAACTGCTAATCTGATGAGGCGTGTTGGAGTTGTGTAGGTTGTGTAGGTCTCTCATCAGATAACGCGTCACAAACACTCAAACCGCTTGATGATTCCCGTCCCACTTGAAATTTGAGTTGACAACTTGTACACTACGAATTCTCACCCATTTTTTCACGCGGCTATCACTTGCGTAAAGCATCAGGCTTATGAGCTTCAGCACTCCAGGTCAAGTTGTATTCATGTTCTTGCAAGTATCAAACACGAAGGCACACCACTACGACACACCTGTCTTCACAGTGCACCCAATAAATGGGCATACAACCAGGCCAAACACACACTCACGCACACAAGACATGAAGTCAACGGAGCTCCGCAATTCTTCACGAAAAACTACAGAACACTGTAGCAGTTACACTGCAGAGAAGACACATCCCGCGTCCCGAAACTTCCCTCAAGAACTCTCAACAAGTGTCCTCAAACGATAAGTCACTTTTTGCCTTATTCCACATTTCGCATTGTATCTATTTTTATAAAGTGCACCTAGCCATTGTATTCATTACATTCTAGTAATACAAACATTCGATAGTGCCTGGTTCCTTCTGATAATCAACTTAATTACGTCACAACTAGAGCACCAACAAGGTCAGTTGAAGAACCCCACACGGCACTTGGGTAAATAGAGCCATATCTCTCTAAAGCAACCAACACGTTTGAATCATTTTTTCGGGCACCTCTCTTTGTTTCATTTACTCACCTGTGTAGTCATAGCTCACGAGGTCGCTGTGCGCACTGCTGGAGAATGAATGCAGCTGGAATGATGAACCAGTTTCATTACTCGGTATGCAGTATTCTTCCTGATTTCAGACGCGTCGCATTGTTCGCCGTCGTCATGGAGCGTTTGGGTTGCTTTCGTGATTTGTGGAGTTCTCGTGATCATTCGACACTGTTGCCGTGGATTGTCCCATGTGATTCTATTGGTCTAGACCAATTTAGGAGCGAAAGCCTCCCTCTTCGTTTGAACACAAAGGGTTTGACCAGAACAACCGGACTAATATGCCGAGAATGGTTTGTTGCGAAAGACAGCTGGGAGGATTTTGGTCACTTTGCGACCATCGTCACTGTCATTATTCGTTGGAATTCATGGGTCACATCGCTTAGCAGACCAGCGGAATCTACTGATATTCCCACCTCTATATTAAAATCACTTTTGTGGTATGAAACGTCAGTCATCCCAATCGTATGCCAGTGGATTGGGTGCGGGTTTAACTGGATCCAGCCGACAGATGAGTTTCCCTTTCACTTGGCCTCCATTAGTTTCAGGCATATCTAGATATTACTCTGGTCAAAAAAGAAGTTGGTGCCCTATCTTCCACTTGGCACTTACCACATTCCGCAGCCACACACAAATGAAGCCAAGAATGAAGCTTTAAGGGTTGCTAGAATTTCGAGAAAGCTCACGAGGGTGCGAGGGTTCTCAAGTGTGAAATTCAATTGGCAGGCGCAAAAATTTGTACAGAAAAAAATTACGTCTGCAATGACAAAACGTGTTTTACGAATTCACCGATTCCTTTTTTCATGTACAATCTAAACAGATTAAACGCAGCATATCTAAGTGTGCTTTCGGTCAAGCATTTCCGACACAAAATGTTTTTTGAGGGACTACCAAGTTAATATGTATTTTCTGTTCGTCGCGTGAATGTTGCCATCCCTGTTGGGCAACCGTGTGTGAGCGCTCAGCGAACTAATTGCAAAGCGAGGGAGAAATAGTATGCCTGGGCAATCTACAATGGTAACTGTTTGACGTACCCATCGAGGAATTTCCCACTTGGTAGATATTCCAGTCGTATGTGTTCGGATAAACTAATGCGAATGTTCCGGGAGCAGTAATGTGCACGTGACCAATGCACAAACTGGTAGGGGCGTAATCTGGAGTCTAAACCTACGCGAGTCGCAAATCGCGCGGCACTCATTTCCGATTCCACATTGCGAATTTGAAAGAAGTCAGTTTAGAATTTGTTAGCAAAGTAGGAATGCAAGAGTCTTCTTTGATGTAAAAATTTCCAATCGAATATTGTTCCACTGGAAGCTGCGTGGTAACTTCACTTTCGTGGAAGTTGTGTGTGGCTTAAAAATGGTGTCCAGCACTTGTGATCCCACGGAGCATGTCACACACTGTGCACCACGTCGACTACGCTGCAACTCCTTTGAATGTTGAAGAGTATTCAGCAACCTAGCGAGCAGTTTCCTTCATGAAAATATACTGCAATACCTCGAATATAGTGCCAACAGAATCATGAGGCGGCCTGTGTGCAGCCCATTCAGTTGTAGAATGTCATAAACGAGAGATTCAGTTGAGTCTCTCGTGAAAATAGAATTGATTTGCAATGTGTGTATTTGTCGAAAGCCTTCCATTGTTCATCCAATGACACGTATGTTTACGAGATTTGTGGGGTTCATATTCACACTGTTCTCGGTTGATCTCTCGCCCTCCTGACATGACATAGCTTTTCTAACAAGTTCTCAAAATGGCCGAGAGTTTCGCTCTTATTAGAGCTCATCAGCTGCTACGAGGTATGAACTCTGGAAATCTGACATGCAAGGCGAAAATATCACGACAATTAAGAGAGTTAATGGGTCACCGTTCGTGACGTCGGGACTGGCACTCAAATCACCCAAAATTGAACATGTACTCCTGTTCAGATACGGAAATTCAAAGGCGCCCATCATGCGCCGGTAGAATAAGGGTAACGCATTCGTTGCATATGTCCGTTATGCAGAGTTTAGAACCCGGCATGGCCAACAATATGCACTGCTGATGCGCCCTATAAAAATCGAATATCGACCCTGGTGCATCACCATTTAGCATGGACTCACGAGAATAAATGCTCCCGACGAGAATGACATGGGGATCCCGCAAATATCAACGGATACTAATCAATATTGTCATGGTCTCGTTGTTGGCTGATCAGAAATATTGAGAATAGCGATAGCTGCGAATTGACCAATAAGTGGATGAAGGTACGACGACACAATACACATCGCCAAAGTACCAAACAATGGACCGAGCAGAAGCGATACGAACTTTTAGGCTTTTATGCAACATTTGCTTTCAAAATTCCCTACATGTACGGAAAAACAACGGAC
>NW_008751981.1:531186-532306 GCF_000715545.1 Opisthorchis viverrini | reverse complement strand
AATGCCCACAATATACGAATCACAAAGCGACTGATAGAGGAATTTCAATGCAAATTAATTTTACGAGCATTCCAGTAAGTCTGGCGATGGATTTTCATGGAGGCTCGCGGATGAAAAATGGCTGGACTGATTGTTCAGCAATACCTCGACGCTTTCGCTCAGGACTTAGTACAGCGCTCGCGGGGGATCTAAACTTTGCGGTTCATGCTTCATAATGCAGCGGAAATAAACCAAGTTTAGTAGACTTTCAGAAGAACAAAAGTGACTCACACAAGGGAGCGTACTCGGAAAGCAGGTTGCCCAAGTTGACAACTGAAAAAGTATGAAGTAAGTAAACGTATCAAATACAGCTATATTCCTGTCTTAATGTCGTTCTTCACTGAGTTCGTAAACTGTTAACGGCCTCGCGTGAATTCATCAAACGATCACACTGATATTTCGGTTAGTTTCACGTTGTCAATTTTCAACGCAAATGTAACTTTATGGTGAGTCTTAGGTAGACGGATATTCGGCGTTTAAAATCCCTAAACGAACAGCCATCAACACAGTCATGCCCAGGTACACCTTCCTGAATTTCACGGAAAACTCGGAAGGGTCTGATCATATGTCACTGAACGTTTGCGCCATCTAGACACGAGCATGCGAGTTGCCTCTGAAGTGGTAGAAAGCTCAGAATTTATGCTGTACTCAGATGATGTGAGCAAATGAAGCGACATATTGAATCAATCGTCATGCGGGGTTCAAAAGACGTCTTCGGATAAAACGTGGATTCAGCTCGCCATCGGTTTCCGGTCCAGGTCAAATGAATTATAAATAGCACGAAGCTGAGCTAGTTTTTTAATCTCACTTACAAAAATGTAATCGGGTATTACTAAGCACCCAAAGAGCTTCTTGATCGTAGGACGATACATTTGATTAGTAATGAGGATATCTGAATTGGGTATGATCCCGGTGCACTCGCGAGCTTGTCACTCCAAATGGCACAGGAATGTTGAAATCTAGTCGAATTCTGCCGCTGAGAAGTTTCGGTGTTCCCGCAGTTGGTCGCTTCAGCTAGCAAGAGGAAGCAATCACGAAGTAAGGTGAATAGAAGACACCGCTGCGTGCCCGAATTCGCACT
>NW_008751981.1:522242-526177 GCF_000715545.1 Opisthorchis viverrini | reverse complement strand
AAGACAAATATTGCGCTTATTTTATAGGTGCCCGGGATCCGGGGCCAGGATTCATCAAGTGTATACTACGGGCTAGGTGTGTTGGGCATTTCCCTTACCATATGGTCTTGCAAAATTTTGATATAGACACATATTCAACGTCAACATTTTGGGAGTAAATGTGTATTCTGCAGGTGTGTGTGGGAACAACTACAATACGCATCGCACCTCAAAATGTGCCAAAGTGTGTGTCACACACGGAACATTGCTACGTTTTGAACCGAGTGGAGAATGGTTCATTTTAGAGGTCAGATTGCTGAAGAGAATGGAAAATGCACGAAAAATTGCGAAGTCTAATGTACGACTGTGCTGCTCAACAATCTGGGATAAATCTATTAGCCAGGAGTTTGACGACTGCAGTAGGAAAGATCAGAGAGTACGGCAGGCGGGTAAGCTCCTAGCAACCTCTAAATATGTCTTGTCAACAGTACACTATCGACAGGAGATGCAGAATTTTACTACGTAATCCTCCGGACAGAAGATTCCGTAAAGCTGTACTGAACTATATCCTCTAAACCGAGACAAATTTTGATGGCCGCGACTCATTTTCAACAAGGGAGACGATGAGCACATTACTATACCATCGCTGACAGACATTGAAAAACAAACCCTATATTTTATTCGCAGTTTGAGAGATGGAAGACGTGAAAAAAACCTCAGAGTTGCGTGGATAATCTTTGCGCAACACACGAACCGAAATAGATCAGCTTCGCAGTTGATCACCTCGATAAACGAGGCAGAAGCAAGCATGTTCCCCATAGACGCTAGCCACCCTAAACGCGTCGGGGCAAAAGCATAGACCAAATGCAGAATACCTCTCTCTCTCTTTAGGTTAGCACTATGACGTTGAGTGCAGTTTGAGTGAAAATTAAACGGACAAGACCTCATTGACCGACATAGACAGGCTCGCTTAGTATGTATCGATTAGACTGTGGGCCATCTTGTGTCATGCTTTGCTTATCTGGTTCATTTTGTTTGGAGAATAACATTCTAGCTGGTGCGAGATTCTCAGAAAACTATCTCGTCTAACGTTTGGCTGAACACCTCTGAACAAAAACTCAAAACATTCGCGAGTTGAAGTAATTTGCTGCAACTCAGATACACACCAGACCTGGATGCACTGTGTCCGTGAGATTCGCCAGTAGTCTCACGTTAAGTGGTCCAAGTAAAGAGAATTACATTCGACATTGCATTCAATCAACAAGAGTACTGAAAAAATAATACAAAATTTACGGCGAAGGTTTTGAGATCCCAGAATCATTCAAACATCATTTGCTATGTGATAACATTTTGGTCAAAATGCTTAATCGATTCGATGTGCACTGACTAATTCGACAGTGGAGCGCGTGTGCACGACTCCACTGTGCCTCCGAAGACCACGGTACGATTGAACATTCTACGACACAGGTCACAACCGAAATTCGCTTGAGCTCCGTGCTCCATCTGTCTGTGCCGGGAGACATCTTCAATCCTGCTGGACCGTTCTGCGCACAAATATTGACCAGTCCCTTGGTTTAAAGATTCTCCTCGCAGGAGTATTTGTCAGAACGAGGGCATGGGCTGCCATGTTCTCCGGATTCACGAACCTGTACACGCGATGTTCTGGAGCGTAAACTGAATTTATCTGCATGTATAGTGCAGATGTAGTTCACTTGAACGCTTGAAGAAGTCTGTGCAAAAATCGCATTGTATTTTTCGGATGTTCCGATATTTTCGCAAGAAATGGNGTGTATACTACGGGCTCGGTGTGATGGGCTTATCCCTTACCATATGGACGCTTCCAAAATTTTGACATAAGCAAATATTCAACAACATTATTTTGGAAATAAATGAGGATTCTGCTGGTGTGTGTGAGAACAACACAATACGCAATCGCACCACAAAATGTGCCAAAGTGTGTGCCACACACGGAACATTGCTACCTTTTGAACCGAGTGGAGAATCGTTCATTTTGTATGTCAGATTGCTGAAGAGAATGGAAAATGCACGAAACATTTGCGAAGTCTAATGTACAGGTTGACGAATTTGCTGCTAAACAATCTGGGATAAATCTATTGGCCGGAAGTCTGGTGACTACAGTAGGAAAGACCAGAGAGTACGGCGGGCGGGTGAGATCCTGGCAAACTGTAAATATTTCTTATCAACAGTACACTATCGACAGGAGATGGGGAATTTTACTACATAGTCCTCCGGACCGAAGAGTCCGTAAAGGTCTACTCAAACATATCCTCTAAACCGAGACAAAGTTTGATGGCCGCGACTCAGTTTCAACAAGGGAGACGATGGGCACATTATTACCATCCCCGACAGGCATTGTAAAACCAACTCCCCTAAATTTTGTTTGCAATTTGAGAGATGGAGGACGTGTGAACAAACTTCATAGATGCGTGGATACACATCAGACCTGGATGCACTGTGTCCGTGAGATTCGTCAGTGGTCTCACGTTAGGTATCCCAAGTAAACAGAACTACATTCGACATTGCACTCAATCAACAATAGTGCTGTAACAAAAATACAAAAATTACGATGAAGATTTTGAGATCCCAGAATCGTTCAAACATCATTTGCTATGTGATAAAATTTTGGTCAAAATGCTTCATCGATTCGAAGTGCACTGATTAATTCGACCACTCGCGGTTGTGCACGACTCCACTGTGCCTCCGAAGACTATCGACACGAGTGAACATTCTACGACACAGGTCACAACCGAAATTCGCTTCTGTTCCGTGCTCCATCCGTCTGTGTCGGGAGACATCTTCAATCCTGCTTGACCGTTATGCGCACAAATATCGCCCAGCCAATTGGTATAAAAATTCTCTACGCAGGAGTAGTTGTCAGAACGACGGCATGGGGTGTCATGTTCTTCGGATTCACGAATCTTTACACGCGATATTGAGCGTAAACTGAATTTATCTGCATGTATAGTGCAGATGTAGTACACTGAAGAAGGTTGTGCAAAATTCGCGTTGTAGATATCGGTTGCTTCAATGTATTTTTCGGATGTTCCGATATTTTCGAAGGAAGTGGGAAGCATTTGTCACATCAGAGGTATTTTCTGTGCCGGGAAATCAGCTGGGGATCCTCCAGGGAAGCAACCTGCTTAGATTTTGTTTTTACGTTTCATTTGAGGCCTCACTGAACTGCCCCAATGTGAGGTTGCGAACAAAATGTTGTCTCATCTCTCCTCATTCGAGCTGAGGATGTTGCGCTCTGTTAATTTGCTGATTGAGATGACGAAAGTAACGTTATTTCAATGGATTGATTGCGTATTCTTAGTTGCTAGGGCACAATGCATAAGAGTGTCGAATTTTATTGAGACACCCTTCAGAGAGGCNTGTATTTTTCGGATGTTCCGATATTTTCGCAAGAAATGGGAAGCATTTGTCGCATCAGGTTTTGTTTTTGTTCCAGGAAATCAGCTGAGAATCTTTCAAGGAAGCGACCTGCTTAGATTTTGCTTTTGCGCTTCACTTGAGGCCTCACTGAATTGCCTCAATGTGAGGTTGCTCACAAACTGTTGTCTCATCTCTCCCCATTCGTGCAGAAGATTTTGCGCTCTGTTAATTTGCTGATTGAGATGATGAAACTAACGTTATATCAATGGATTGATTGTGTATTGTTAGTTGATTGGGCACAATGCACAAGAGTGTCGAATTTTCTTGAGACACCCTTCATAGATGCTTCGAAATTCGTAGCTTCCAGCAGGCCGCCAACTATGGGTTCTGTCAGCCTCAATTTTAAAAAGAGATTCTCAGTTTTACCTCGGTTGTAGCCGCAGGATGGGAACTAGAGCAGTCTCGTGTTGGGTACCGAGCAGACATTTTAACAAGGCCAAAGGGCATCGCGTAAACGTTTACCTCGTTTGCTCAATTTCTATGAATCCATCACCTAAACC
>NW_008751981.1:506032-515520 GCF_000715545.1 Opisthorchis viverrini | reverse complement strand
GTGAATTCGTAAAACACGTTTTGTCATTGGAGATGTAATTTTTTTCTGTGCACATTTTTGCGCCCGCCAATTAGATTTCACACTTGAGAACCCTCGCACACTGAGCTTTGTCGAAATTCTCGCGACCTGTGGCATATCGCACGAACTCTAACGCTTCATTCCTGGCTGCATTTGTGTGTGGCTGTGGAACGTGCTCACTGCCAAGTAGGAGATCAGACACCAACTGCTTTTTTGACCAGAATGTTAGCTAGAAACGCCTGGAACTAATGGAGGCCAACTGAAAGTGAAACCCATCTGTCGGCTGGATCCAGTTAAAAACCGCACCCAATCCACTGGCAAACAATTCGGACGAATGACGGTTTATACCACAAAAGTGATTTTAATGCAGAGGTGGGAACATCGGTAGATTCCGTTGGACTTGCTAAGCGATGTGACCCGTGAACTTAAACGAAAGATGACAGTGACGATGGTCGCAAAGTGACCAACCTCCTCCCAGCTGTCTTTCGCAACAAACCATTCCCGGCATATTAGTCCGGTTGTTCTGGTCAAACAGTTTGTGTTCAAATGGAGAGGTAACCGTTTCCCTGTAGAAGTGGATATAGCTCCTACATTGGTCTAGACCAATAAAATTGCATGGGACAATCCACAGCAACAGTGACGAATGATGACGAGAACTCCACAAATCACGAAAGTAACCCAAACACACCATGACGACGGCAAACAATGCGATGCGTCTGAAATCAGGAAAAATACCGCCTACCGACTAATGAAACTGGTTCCTCGTTCCAGCTGCATTCATTCACCAGCAGTGAGCACAGCGAACACGTGAGCGATGATCACACAGGTGAGTAAATGAAATAAAGAGAGGTGCCCNTGGTTCAAACGTGTTGGTTGATTTAGAGAGATATGGCTCTATTTACCCAAGTTTCGTGTGGAGTTCCTCAACTGGCCTTGTCAGTGCTCTAGTTGTGAAGAAATTAAGTTGATTATCAGAAGGAAACAAGCACTAACAGATGTCTGTCTTACTAGAATGTGATTAATACAATGGTTAGGTGCACTTTATAAAAATAGATACAATGCAAACTGTGGAATAAGCCAAAAAGTGACTTGTCATTTGAGGACACTTGTTGAGATTTCTTGAGTGAAGCTTGGGACGCGTGATGTGTCTTCTCTGCAGTGTAACTGCAAAACGTGTCCTGTAGTTTTCCGTGAAGCATTGCGGAGCTCTGTTGGCTTCATGTCTTGTGCGCGTGAGTGTGTGTGTTTGGCTGAGTTGTACGCCTATTTACTTCGTGCAGTGTGAAGAGAGGAGTGTCCCTTCGGGTTTTATACTTGCACGAACATGAATAAAACTTGACGTGACTTGTTGAGCCATATAAGCCGCGTAAACAAAAAAGAATAAGAATCTGTGGTGCACAAGATTTCGATTCAGATTGCAAGTGGGACGGGAGTTTTCACGTGGGTTGATTGTTTGTGACGCGTTATCTGATGAGAGACTAACACAACCTACAGCACGCCTCATCAGAGTAGCAGTTTCGAATCCGCCCCAACGTGGAATAACTCACAAGTTGTGCATGTGTTGAAGGCGAGTTTACGTCACTCAAGGAGTTAGTGAAGAACCAATCCATCACGCAGTCGAGCGGTGGGTTTTAGCATACTAATCAAGTGGCTGCGAAGTCGAAGCTCTCTCGACGTGATCACAGGTCATTGTTCATAGTGACGACGAGACAGGTGAGCAGTAGTTCTTAACTCTTATATTTATCCAGGAGATTTACACGCTAGCCAATCAGCAAACAGGACGGCAACGACCGTGCCAGCGCAGATCGAGTGAACGACCCGAATCCAGGAGACACGCTAGCCAATCAGCAAACAGAACGACAACGACTGTGCCAGCGCAGATCGAGTGAACGACCCGACCAGGCAAACACATACATCAGGACATCACAACTGGTGAAGGATTTCCTAACCTGTCGGCGGCCAACCGACACCACGAACTGCGCGCTAGGTATGCCGATGTCCACTTTGGTCATTGCGGAAATCGTTCAACAGTGAACATGATTACCAGTGGCGGCAATGTGCTTGCCAAAACATCAAGAAGACTGGTGCAAGGATTAGAGAAACAGGGAGATCCAAGCCCTGATTGCAGAAAGCGTTTTCCAACTTCGAACATTGTACTTCAGCACAGCGATCGGGAAACCGGAAGGAAACGCATCAACCATGTGCATTTTGTGGAGAATCGAGTCTTAACCAGAATTTGGGAAACACATACGGTCGGCATGGTCACCAACCCTACAAGCAACACGGCATTTGTGCGCTGTTTTTACGTTTGTGTTGAACGTTTGAAAATATGCGCTACAACGACAGAATGAGTTGACCTATTATTAAGAAACAAATTGATGAAATGGCTACATGCACATCGGGCAGGCAACTTCATCTTTAAATGAGATCGATTTTTCTTCATGCTGGCGGGATTGCCCATTATTTTCTGAATGCCTGACCAGAAGGTAAAACCTAGATCATTGAAAATCTTGAACAAATGCCCTTTATATATGTCTCTATTTTTGTGTGCGCGCTTTCGATACGGTCAACCGTGCACCCGAGATATCTCCACGATTATTGGCAATAGGCCCGCAAGTTAATTGCCAAAGTCGGCGGATACATCAACGATCAACTGAGTGCTATTCTCTCGAATTTATCTCTTCTTCTACTCAACATATCTCCAAATATCTACTGAAAATGATATCGTTTATCTCCGATGACCGTGCCAGCCTGAAGGCGATGAGGTTCAACCTCCAAAAATTATCGATCGAGATTCACGAACAGGAACGAAAGAAATCCCACTCAAGCATACACAGTGCGTTCTAAATGCAGTGTATTGAACAAGATCCGGCGAGTGGAACACACATTGTGTGTGTGTGCTGGGGTCAAGGACTGAGCGCTTGGCGCTCCCGCACAGAATCCTCGCAAGACACGTGACGTGTTCACGCTAGAGCAATGATTAGAGTTGCAAGTAGTCAAAGTGGTTTCCGTTCATCATTGGGATGTGACAGATGGACTTATAACGGTCGATCGAGCAGGAACGGTAAGTCCGATTGGTTGCGTTCTGGAGAAAATGCAGTTCGCATATGTGTAACTTCGGAATGTAGAGCAACACCCTCTGCCTTCCAAATTTCAGGATTACATTTCCCCTCAAACGCGTTGAACTTCGCGAAACTAAGTGGTTTCACAAAATTTCAAGTATTTCGTCATACTTTATAAATTTGTGCTACACTTTAATCTTCAGTCCTCGAGTACAGAGCTACGTACGCTTTCTTTACCAACATTACTACAGGTTGGTCGGTCGAACGACTCGTGCATGCGAGACGTTTTAGGAACTATATGTAGTGTTAAAAATCGTTCCAACTGGAATGTGAGTCACTCTTTATTATCCAAGTCAAGTTGGGGCGACATAGGGAACCGTAACACGGTCACGTTATGAGTAGTTTTGGCCATAAGTGTCCTCATGAATAAAATCAATAGAATGCACTCTCATTTAAGAATTGAGGGACGGCTAAGCCAAACTTTTAAAACACAATGTTTTACCCGGCGGTTGCTTATTGCCCAAATGAATGTTCTAGACAAGTGATCGTCGACTAACTGCATCAATTTATAAACCTTCCTTCGAATCATACCAAGAGCATTGCTCACGTGGTGAAAATTCTTAAACCCCTCGGGATCTCGTATTATAAAACGTATTCGGGAGAATAGCATTCCTCGTGTTTTCCGTGACTGACTTGGGAGCTACCGGTCACTAGCGGCCCTTCGAGATGGTTCAGTGGTTAGAGTGTGAATTTACTGACCAGAATGTCCGTGGTTTGAACCCAACCTACGCTTCTCAATTTCCCCTATCTAGGCTTAAGCACAGCCCTCGTAATTGCTGTGGGTGGCCTGGCTTTTGGGCACCGAAAGGCTGTACGCGCTTTCACACGTACGTTCTGGTCTCTTCAGTTGCTGCATTTTGCATTCCAACAGGCGTAAATTTAGTGTTCGTTTTGGGTCTAATGTTTACGGGTTAGTTTCAAATGTTTCTAGGAATTTATTTACTACTTCAAATCTAAATGTAACTACGTGAAATTTGAGCCCGGTGCACTTTTTTTAATGAATTGATTTCGGGTTGGTGGGACCAATAAGGACTTCAAGCATTCTCGTACGGCGTTTGGTCTGCTGAAACACCTTAAAATCGTTATAAGATGTTAATATTCTCCAAAGGTGAATAGAGGAAGTTGCAAAACAAGTTCAGAAGCACCTGCGTCCTCTGGTCACCTATTGTTCTCTGGGTGCACCAGAATGTCAGACATTCCCAGATTGTCCACCACCTGACTGTTACACGTGTTGACTGTGTCGACAGACATACAGCCGTGGATTCTTGTTCCCCTCATACTGTGAGTCTGACGAGAATTTCCCCGAAAGTAGTGATCATCTACAGCCTACACAAAATGCTAGATATTGGCATTCTGAAGACAAAATCATGCGGCATCATCCGGAGCATGAGTAGCTCTCTCCAACGCATCTGTCCTACCGGTTGATTTGCTTTCAACCTTGAAAATCAAATCACACAGAGAGTGGTTACTCTAAGCCAATTGGTTAATGAGGCCTGTTTGGCTTTATTCATCCAGACACCGTGGTATTGAAAGAACTTGTTCGATAAACTCAGCTAACAGGCCTTCACCCACAACATAAGAAAACTTATAAAACACGCAGCAAGAGCTGGTCGAGTTAGTCAGACACACGTCGAAATCCCTTTCGATGAGTATCAACGGATTGTCTTTGACGCTCTTGTATATAGCTAGCTATGTGACGGCCGAAAATCATCGTGAGTTTACTCTTGATATCTCAAATTGTACGCTTCCCAAAATGCGTCAGCAAGCTGTGTGGAGCGGAATGCGCTCAGTTGTATAGTGTCTGTGCATATAAAGTTTATTCGGGTATACGCAGCGGTGTTTTGTATTCACTTTACTTCGTGATTGCTTCCTCTTGCTAGCTGGTAGGGGCCAACTGTGACAACAACGAAACTTCTCAGCGGTAGAATTTGACTAGATTTCAACATTCCTGAGCCATTTGGAGTGACAAGCTTGCCAGCGTGCAGGGATCAGACCCAACTCAGATACCCTCAGTACTTATCAAAAGTATCGTCCTACGATCAAGAAACTATCTGAGTGCTTAGCCATACCCGATTACATTTTTGTAAGTGACATTAAAAACTTAGCTTAGCTTCGTGCTGTTTATAATTCAGTCAACCTGGACCTAGCTGCGAGCACGAGTTCAATCCATGTTTTATCCGAAAACGTCTTTCGAACCCCGCATGACGATTGATTTAATATGTCGCTTCATTTGGTCCTATCTGAGTGCAGCTGGAATTCTGAGCTTTCTAGCATTTCAGAGGCAACATACATGCTCGTGTCTAGATGGCGCAAAAGTTCAGCGACAGGTGATCAAGCAGATGTACCTGAGCATAGCTGTATTGGTGGCCGTTGGTTTAGGGATTTTAAACGCCGAATATCCATCTACCTAAGACTCACCATCCAGTTACATTTGCGTTGAAAAGTGACAACGTGAAATTAACCGAAGTATCAGTTTGATCGTTTGGTGAATTCACGCGAAGCCGCTAACAGTTTACGATTTCAGTGAAGAACGACATTAACGCAGGAAAATAGCTGTACTTGATATGCTTACTTACTTCATACTTTTCCAGTTGTCAACTTGGGCAACCTGCTTTCCGAGTACGCTCCCTTGTGTAAGTCACTTTTGTTCTTCTGAAAGTCTCCTAATCTTGGTTTTTTCCGATGCTTTATAAAGCATGAACCGCGTAGTTGAACTCCCCTGCAAGCACTGTACTAAGTCCTGAGGAAAAGTGTCGAGTTATTGCTGAACTATCGAATCATCCGTTTTCATCCGAAAGCGCCCATGAAAATCCATCGCCAGATTTGCTGAAGGGCACATAAAATTAATTTTTGTCTGCTTTGAAAGTTCTTTGCCGGGCGCCTCGGATATCTTGGTATATGGGTCACTGTTAAATCATCTTTTATCTACCTCGGTACTCACGGTCTTGTTTTCATTATCACGCTTCGGGGATTTGCGAATTCTACAATCTGCCGATTTTGACAGTAAAATGCAGATCTCTTGTAATTTATACATTTTGGACAATTTGTTTAGAACGGGTGGTTCCTGTCCCTGACTGAGTCCCATTCAGCTGATCGCATCATCATGATAGCCGTTATATTCCGGAAGTTCACACCCATGTTCATGAGACGGCGCTTTAGTTTAGGTGTGCCAGCTGAAGAGGTTAGGTGTTCGCACTTGAAGTGCGCCCAACATCGAAAGTCCAATTTGTGGCGCAGGTGTTATTTTGGATGTAATACTCACTTGTCAACTGAAAATTTCTCGAACTGACAAAATGCTCCACTGGAAAATGATGAGTAGGGTCCATGCCTCAGACCCGATATGTGAGTATAAACATGAGGAGTGGATACACAATGTAAATCGCGGAACGTGCAAATAAGCGGTGTCACATAGCCCTGAGAATTAACGGCACAGTTTCGACCAACCCTACTCCTGTAAGTGAATTAAAGGCTCGAATATTGCGTTCAAGAATATTATTTTTCAAGTCATTTGAGGATCAAAACCTACGTGTTTCTCATTGTATCCACAGGATCTACAGAATCTTTTATATATAGCGCCATGTTCCGCTCCACACCTAATGACTATGCTAGGACAGATAAGAACGATTCTCGTACGGGAAGTGCTCGCCTCAACTCACAGCGGTCTTGAGCTCACCTTGACGGACGCGAACACGCTATTTCGAACACTGGTTTCCAACGTCAGACAATGGTGAATATTAGCCAGTCGGCAAAGGCCACGAAAGATGCTTTCACCAGCAATCCCATAGAAGCACTTTGTGTAGATACCACAGCACTACTCGTTGCAAAACTTTTGTGCTGAAAGACTGAGAAGACCGACGGGCATTTTCAACTATGAATACACCAATTTCGCCAATCTTCCCATTACTAGAACAGCCTCAGTAGTTGCTATTATAGCCTGTACTATCTCAATATCGGTAACATTAATGTTCACTCTAGCTGCTTGAATAACTTAGCTACTGAAATGCATTCAGTAGGTTGTTGTTTTATAGTTTCTGGTGTCTGGATACCGGAAATGATGCCCAAAACTCCGACGGGGCAATATCTATGCATTTTGCGAGTACCAGTTAAACAAGTGACGACAAAGGCCAGTCAGGCTACAATCTGGGGAATGCATAGTTGAAGTTGAGATGGGCTATTCAAATGATTCACCCAAGTTCATCGCTGCAGACTGAAAGAGCTGTATTTCGCCTTTGGGTATACGGAGCTATTCAATTGACTTAGTGGATGACACTATCAATTTATGGACGATTTCTAAGTAGCGAAAGTGTAGGAATGATTTACGGCCTGTTTCACCCCAAAACTCTTCACTCATGATCCGGTGGAGAGGTAACCACCTCATGTGTACACAGTAATAGATTGATGAGTGGCGTGTGAGTATACATCCCTCTGAAGATGCGTGAAACGTACACTGCTCATAATTCCCAATAAGAGTGAAACGGCAGCGCTGTTCTTGTAGGCTTTTTGACAACACGAGGTCCCAGTTTAAAGTTTCCAATTTTCTTCATACTGCCGGCAATGTCGTCTGCGTTGACCACATGCCTATTGTTTTGAGAGTCATTGGAGGCTAGTTAAAGATAGCTAGTTAAACTGTTATTTTTTCTTCACCGCCGTTCCTGTAACCAGCACTTCAACACTGGACGCCGTCAGCAAACAGAACGGATGATGACAGTTCCAGCGCTGATCAGCCGGACAACCCGAGTAGAGAAACACATCCGGAAGGATCTAACAAGTGTTTGGTGTGCGGCAAATCCTTCCGTTATCTGTCAGTAGCTAAGAGACACCAAGAGGTGCACGCTGAAGATGCCAATATTCAGTGTAGTTTGTGCAAAACGTCGTTCCGGAATGAGCGTTGGTTGCGGCAACACATGAGACGACTTCATCCTTCGGGAGACGAACAACCTCGCAGAACATCCAGTAAACGAGTGCAAGAATCTGAGCTACGGGGAAATCCATGTCCCACATGCGGAAAGTGCTTTGCGACATGGGGGCTTCTCTTTCAGCATCTGAAATGGTCACACGGTGAGGAAGCACATCAACAATGCAAGGAGTGTGGGGCCTCTTTCCGCCGGAAATCAGATTTGAATCGTCATACAAGAACTGTGCATGGAAATCAAGGACACCACGTGTGTGAACAATGCGGGCAAACCTACACTCGAGTAGATAATCTCAGGAGACACGCTGCAAAGAAACACACCAATCACCCGGACGACAAACGGCTTATTGATGAGAAATAGACCGATTAACTAATACACCCACAAAAGTTATCGAACGTTTGGACGCTCGGTTTAACTTTCTGTTTAAAGCCCATCAAATTCCAATCGTCCAGACAGGTATATGTTTTATTTCATTTTTGGTGTATGCTTGTGAGCTACAGCCTACCTAATTTAGAAGCTGAAAAGGATCCGATAAACTCTGTTTCTTTCTTCATTTGCGAAAAAGGTAAAACATGCGGTGTGCGATGGGATTACGAGCGAAGTCACGAGACGAGAATTGAGAGGTCTTGGAATATATCAATAAAACCCAGTATTAAACTTATAGGGCATTCCGTTTTATTGGTGCCTGAAATGGCCCAAGTCCGAAGGTTGTCCATGAGGAACGGCGAATCTATCCGATTTAGGGACATGCGTGCGCGCACAGCACGTGTTAACGCGAGTGGTTCGAAATAGCGCGTGAAAAGTTTGTCGAAACTGTGGAAAATACTTGGAACCGATTGAGTATACATCGTTTTCGATAACGTTTGGTCTAAATTGGTTGAGCATGTCAACATCAGAAAATTCGTGAGCGGTTGTAAGTGGATATGGTTTACATGAGGTAAACACATAAGTCAGTGTATTCAGGCAGGGGAACGGTTTGATCGAGAGAAATGAGGAACACTCGGTGATGAAATTAGTCTCCTTCGTGCCAACTGAGAATTGGCTTCGATCTTAGGTCAAAGAATGCAAGAGAATGCCGATATTCGATTGCATCATCCAAACATTCTGCCGTCTGACCTACACAATATTCGATTGCTCCAAACACTCTGCCGTCTGACCTACACAATAGACCATCCGTCATCTGAAGGTGACTTCAGCGCTAATCTTTTTATATACATACATTATCTACCCGGTCAAACAGGCTCGGTCAGTGGACACAATCTTGGCGAGTTTTCCCTGGTTCGTCTGTAATCAATCACCAATTAGGCTCCCAGAATAAAATATTCGACCTATCATGCATGCCGATAATCGTCATTCAACCATTGGAACCGCATCGCGTGGTCACGTGTTGATGGACTGCTCGATTGACAAATCCTCAAATGAGGCGTCCAGTCAT
>NW_008751981.1:493206-505182 GCF_000715545.1 Opisthorchis viverrini | reverse complement strand
ACAGCGCCCAAGTGTTTCGTAATCTCTTTCAAGACCCATTGCCGGGCCAAGGGTTAGCCAATTCTCTGCTTCCGCCACTCCAAATCGGACATGGCCTAAACAACGCACATGCTGGTGCTGGACACATCCATCAATGGAAGTTCCAATGGAAGTAGCCTGATACACGGCTCCCTGTAGATTTAGGGATGCACCATTCTGACGCCACAGATGTCTCAGATAAGCAACCTCGACCGGGACCTTGTGGATTCATGCATTGACCTCATCTGTCACACTAAACTCAGAGCTAATACGGATACCAAGATACGTGAAACACTCCACAGCTTCAATTACATCTTCCTGGATTTTAAGTGGCGCATTCAGTAACTGCACGTCCACGAGCATGACCTTATACTTTGCGGGTGCAAAGTGCATACGAGATAAAAAATAACTTTTCCTTTTAGAAGACGAGAACGATATCCATTGCAAATTCCAGATCAACGAGTTTTACGTCAGAGTCAATTTGAATACCGGGGTTTTGAAGGCCTTCTAATGTTAGTCCCGCGATTTCATCAATCACGAAGTTAAGTTGGAATGGAAAGAGTAGGTATTCCTTTCGGACACCGGCTTCTAAACTGAAGCTTTCGTAGGTCTTCCCGTATGCTCACACACGTCCGGAAGTCAGGGACTACGAAGGATTTTTGTGTTCTCGAACCTCATGTGCATTCTTCGATGAGAGAGCGTGTCAAGGATAACAGAGCGGTCAACCGATTCATGTGCGACTTGCAAATTCGAAAACACCAGCATTATGGGTCGTCTGTACGTACGGCGTTGTTTTAGCATCTGACCAAATGTGAAGATTTCGTCATCGCAAACCCCACCAGGCGGGAATCCAACTTGCTGCTCTCGAGTCAGTGTGTCACGAGCACCATAGGGCGGTGAAGCACAACTGACGCCATGACAACCGGAGTTAAGTGGTTCCCCCGTGGTAACCATACCCATTACAGTCCCCATTTTTGTAAATGGGCAAAATCACCGATTCTCCAAATCTGGCTGGAACAGTTATCTTGACCAGAATACATGGAAACAGGTTGTACAGGATCCCACGTTCATCGTTTAGAGTTCTACGTCAAGTATGGGCTCCAAACATATGCCAAACGTTGGCGCCGATACCGGTCGTTGGAAATATTTGACCCAACCGTCAAGGCGTTATTCTTTATGCAAGATGACCACTTCTTTCCGAACCTTGATGGCTTAACTCACAGGTGTTTTCCGGAAACCAGTTTTACGGATTGAATGAAATAATCTTTGGGCTTTCCGAGCTTTATGAGCCTCTTCTACCACCTTGGCTTTCGGCGTCCACCAGATTTCACTGCTTGCGTGCGTCTGGTGGTATCGTACCTTAGGCGAAATTCCGATCAATATGCAAAGAGGTGGCAATCTCGTCTCAGAATTAGCTCGCACCTGATGGAGGCGCATTTATGAGAGACTCTAGATGACGGTTCTGATAAATCCGAATAAAACCTGGATCTGCCATTCTCTCAGATTCCAAACCATTTGTCCGCAACTTATGCGGCCCTTGAAAGCAAAGCAAAAAGTGAATCCAGACGAGCGAATCCAGAAATGTGTTTCAAGACAACCAGTAGTCAATTATTAATCCGTGCAATCGTTAACTCATGGCAACGTAATCGATTTTAGTCCTTGGCCGAGGAGGATACCACGTGACCAGCCGACTTCGGCTATATCGGATGATGTACTGCATAAAACCAACCTGCGGTCCGCACGCAGCTAATACAGTCGTGGTCCAAACGTTCTGAGTACAGTCCATGTCTACTAACTAATTAGATCTCAAATGCGCTAAGCCTCCACACAGAGACAATACTCAGCGGGCATCCAATCAACTAACAATTATTCTACCTCAATGGCAACTCTGCACATCATGCCGCAGCAGACTCAGGATCGCCAGATATACGCAGCCAGAAGCGAGCAGATACTGATGGGGCGGTTAGTTAGATCACTGCGCTTGCACTTTGTATTCTCGTTTCTAAGACACAGCACACATCAATGCCAAGCGAGTCCAGTGCGAGTGCAAGAGCAGCTTGTTACCCTGCTTGCTTCAGAGTGCGGACATTGAACGCGGCCAGATAGACTGGGAATCGGGGCTCGAAGGCTTGTTTTCAGGTACCTGAGGATGTCGGCGCCATGTGACGGACAGATTTTGCACGCGAAGCGGATGCGTGACGAACGGGACGAGCAGAGCTGCAGGACCGAACGAATCATTAGTCCTTAGTCCTGGGTTACCAGTGGAGAGTTATCGATGGGGTGGTGGGTGGAGGAAGAAAAGTATGTGAAAGAGAAAGATTGGGCTAACTTGAGCAGGGTTATTAATGGAGTGGGGAAGGGCCTCAGTGGTAGCCTGTTTTGATCACCCGCCCTGCCGTATGCCACAATTAAGGCGACCCTCAACTGTAGCCTGTTTTCGCTAACCCGCCCTGATGTATGTAGCAAGTAAGGCGACCCGGGTGAGGGCACCACGAGATGGCCGGTGTGACATGAGTTCATTTGTATCTGTGCAGTTCATAATCGTACGTGGCCTTGGACACCGTCATGGTGGCTTCATCTAGATACCAGGACAAATATGGTCCTCAAGCAAAGCCTTTGCTCGCTTGTACCAAAGATAAACTTAGACCATGAAAATGGTCCTTTCTGGCCCAGATTAATGTAACGGATTCGTTAGCTTCATCCGATTGCGTCCTTCCAGAATACTTTGCTAATAATGAACGGGATTTTCTTTTCAAATACTCATTTCCTGAGGCTTCCGATTCTCACGGCATACTGGTATGGAAGAAGTACTGGACGATGTTGACGATGACAACATGATGCCAGTCTCCAAGGAGCAACATGAATCCCTCTCAACGTGGTACCGAAATGCACACCATCTGTTGCGCATCAGAAGTGTATACTATATACACTGAGTGTCCGCATTGATATCTTAGACTCAACCTTGAAAATAAAGTGTTGTAGCCAAGTAGAGAACATTGCTAACAGCCTCTGTGTGAATGTTGACTAATCGTTTTCAACCAAATTTCCAAACTAGGGGATAAAGCCACCTGGCTACCTGGTTCCCAGCCGACTGAAAAACCGACTCGCTAAAAAGCGTACGCTAAAATTGTCCATGGAATCACTTCACCTTTCAAAACAAAGTCCATAAGACAACGGGCATACTTCCTGTGCACTTCCGGATGCTTGAAACCAGACGTTCTCCAACGCAAATTAGGCTACAACCCGCTAGAATCAACACGAGATAAATGGATAAACCCACAGTGAAACCTCCACGTCACCGTATCGAATTGCACCAGAGAATCACTGTCGGAATAAATGCAACAATGTCATCAGTTCCACGGCCAGGAAGAAAAAATTCCAAATTTCGAAATCAAATTTTGGAAGTTGCCAAGCAGTGAAACGGATGGAAAAGCAATACGAACCATAGTGTGCTGACCGAGAAATTTCCTAGTGACCTATTGTTGAAGGAGACCGTTCTTATTACAAAGTAGGGATTACTTTGTAAGTCCGGGGACAGAAGTGACCTCCGTCAAACCTGTCAAGAAATTTCACCAACAGTTCCAGTTAACTGACATGCCACCGAATCGCAACTGGCGGCAGAGCAAAATAGACAATCGGGGTGAAGCCCCACCGTTTTGCATGACGCCATTTAAAGAACGAACAAATCGCAATTTACCTGGAAAGTACAAAGTCACCAAATAGCACTCAAATAGCAATCGTATAAAACACAAGTGGTATATTATAAAATGAGAGACGTATATTCCTAGTTTTTTTTGGAAAGTTTCAAAACTAAAGCAGAGAATCAACATCGCTGTGGATAATCGGGACAAAATCTCATCAATAGTTCACAGTACTCAAGCAAAAACGCGCAAGACCTTCTTTGATAAACTGAAAAATATAAAAATGAAGGAAATGTAGAATGTTTTTGCTTTGTGTGAACGCATTATCCACATCTGCAAGTGTCAATTTGTCATGACCTGGACCACTGACCAGCTGTTCACTTCAAAATGAAGCCCTGGTGAAGAGAGTTATCTTCAGATTGCTCAACCTGTGAACATCAAGACGAGTTGCCGACAAAACCTTATTAGACTTGAGGGATCCTTTCCCCGAATTAATACGCAAAAAACTGCCCCATATAAGCTCAAGTTAGAGGTCAATATTTTCGGTGTCCATAAAACAAACAGGCTTACAAGTGAATGTTCTTTTCTTGTAGCCCACTTCTCAAGGGCGAAGGATGACACATTATGCTTTAGGTACCCTCGTCACTGCACTGCAACTACGAAGAAGGTCTACAGGTAAGCCGCAATCGAAGTCTTGAACTATCAGCCCGACCGTCAGTACTACGATGTGGAGAGCTGTGTCGAGTTGATCTGCCGTCAAACTGAAACACGCTACAACACAATGGAATCCAAGATAAACTGAGCATCCATATATCTTGATTACTTGGTCGGCAATGAAATCCATCGGATACGAGGAGAGCGCTCAACAATGAATTCGTCAATCCACCGTTCCATCAATCACGTACAACAGAACGTTGAACACATTTTTGAACAAAGACAGAGGTTCCGCGGACGAGTTGCGAACTGGGATAAAAAGGTAGTTCTTCCAGCAAACATGGGTCGTCATGGACAAAACCGAATACGTCATTGAAGCATGGACGCTACTCAACGAGACAACTCGGTATTCTCGTCTAAAGCTGAATGAAGCTAGGACGCTTGCAAACAAAAACTACGAGAATCTAAGGAAATTCTGAGATATCTACAGGGTTAAAAATGGATATTGATGAACAAGAGCTCGAGACCTCTACTATGAAAACACACCCCGACATGAGAGGACACGATGGAAGGTGTGGAAAAAATTATGAATGTGACAGATATTGTGGTTACTGACCTATTTGTTCTTGATTTCATATTGACTTCTGGCGCATGAACAATCGAACGAAATTGCATTAATGCACTCCAGAATACTTCCACTACTCTTATGTGAGGTTTCCGATGGAGATGTTCTGCATTCAAACATCTCCACCAATCAGATTAGTGTATTTTTTATGGAGGCAACCACGTCAGTAGTAGTCAGTGGAAAACTTTGGTTAATAGTCTGCCTCGTGAATGTTCTTTTTTGAATAGGTCATTGAGCCGTGGATGAAATTGCATATATTAGACGACACTTCAAAATGCTTGAACAAGCTGATCTTCGGAGTTATTTTCCGGGTGATTTTCAATCTTGAAGTTTCCACTAGCCTTGCAGCCGTTTACAACAATATAAGAATAAAGCTCAGGGAAAATGAACCTACGAAGTGAGCCTATCTATGGTTATAGGCCAGGCGACCTATCCCGAAGGAAGTGACACGCCTAAAGGTCTGCAGGACGAACTGCCAGAGTCGAAAGAATACGACGTTGATGGTTATGCCAACGGTCTGAATCGCGATACCCTTCCGTACTACGCTTCAGTAGATGTGTATCAAAGAGCAGTTGAACGGATATACACAGAATGTGATCAGATATCCTAGTGAGGATAGCCTTGAGTCACGCAAAAAGCCAACGAGCGGCAGCTGCTCACAACGAACGAATCAATACTGTTTGTGAGGTGGATCTGAATCCTGCATATGGTTTGCCTGTCTGAGTATTAAAAAAGCTGGCAGTTACTATCATGACCGAATAGTCACACCCTCAGAGTGTACCCTCAGGATGCTTGAAATACGTTTGCGTCTATCCAGGTTGGCGTACTGGTAAAAGGAAGGATGTCTTCGCTGCAAAACACAATGATTTGCAGACGATTTTTTTTCAACGAGAGGCTCAACTAAAACCCAGCTGAATCTATTGTTTATGGTGTTTCCAAGCCATTTAAGCGGTGCTTCGATACTTGAATCTACTACATGCTGAAAATAATCGAGAATCCCCTTACGAATGTTTCCTCAGCGGCGGAATACATCTCACAGAACTTGATGCAGTTTTGAACCCATGACCTCCAGGCTACAAGTTTCAAAACTTAGCGGTTCAGCCACGGTAAGCGATCAGTGAAATGACCATGGCGCATGTGGACAAGCTTTCGTATTCCGTCCCCACAAAATGCGAAAGAGATAAGTTGCACAAATAACATGAGAAGGGCAGTCGGTGCCAAATAGTGCACCGGGTTATGATCCGCTTCTTTAAAAGAGTCATATTTCAACAGTTTGATAGGAGCGACCTAATCAGGGTAAGTATATCCAAGCTTTCAAGATGGAAGCATGGTCAAATTATACACTATTTGGTTTGCCAGTAGAAGCGTCCGTAGCTGAGTAGATTTGCGGAATTTCGATTGTCTTCGGAGCAAGTGGCAAACGCGCCAAGTTACAATAAATGAGAGCGGGAAGACAGCTACCATAGAACATGCCCCAATCGACATTTTGGATCCATCCACGGCTATTACGACATAAAACAGTTTTGTAAACTAACGTTCGCCGATGATTCGGGGAGGTGGGGTAGGTAGCTGCGTATTGGAGGCGGGAGCTGATAAGTTAGTGCGTAATTACAGCACTGTCAGTGGACCGATAAGTGGGGGGAGTGGGAAGCATTAAAGGCAATAGCTTGGATGCATCAGCGTCCTTGAGGGCGCGACTGGGCTATGTCTGGCAATGTCTCCAAACATTGATATGGCCTGTTTCGGGTTCCCCATCCAAGAAGACGGCAATGACCAGTGCAGCTAAGTTCACTGCCAAGTCATTGTTTGACCGCCTCCGGCTCTATTCCACCCTCAACGTGGTTTTGAGAAAAGAGGCGTTCGAGGAAGTCGATCGACGGGGTCTTTCAACTGAATTAAAAATTCTGCTACATTATAGTGGGTTTCCACATTTAAAATGGATGTGATTCGGTTCAAAATATTGCATGAAAAATTCTGACTTACTTTACAACACTCGCGTTTCGAAGAACTCCCTTTTCCGCCAAGATAAGTCGCGCCGCTAACTCGAATTTTGGCGTCATTTTACGTAGCACGTGATGCGTCCGCCTAGTCATGTGACATGCATCTTGGACTCGGTGGATGATGGGTTATTCACAAACATGAAAAAAGAGGGAATCTCCAACACACAGACATTCTGGTGAGCTGCATGAAGTACTACGCTTAGTTAGTTCCCTAAAGATTCGCAAAGTCAAGGATTCACCTTCACAAGGATTTCAATACCTAGTTGTGAAACAGACGTGACCTAATTAAGTAAAAACATTCAGAATGCATGAGTGAATATCAGATTTGGTATGAATCACAGCGCGTGTTCTCATTTAACCGGCTTATTTTATGATCTTAGGATTCCCAAAATTCCATTCCCTAGAAAGCAGTAAAATTTAATGACCATGTCTGACATCCACTAGCTTCGTGCAAGTCAACCGTTTTGAATCCGACAAAAACCTGTATTCGATTGCTTTCAGGAACCTGCGTCTGGATTCACGTACTTTAACTAGGTTCGTACTGTAATTGACTGCAATCGAGCAGTTTGGGAATCTTCGCCTTCCTTTAAAGGGACACACAACGGAAAATATCAGAGTGGAGTAATGGAAACCGTCATTGTTGTCTGCCAAAACTGCGCAGGACACTCTACGGGCAACCTGAAATCTTAGCTCACTCACTGCGTAAATCTGAGACCGGAGTAATATTCACCACTGAAATTTCGTTACTCTCAGCGGTCGAAGTTCCGTTTTCAGGCGAAAACAGAATGCTGATTGGTGCATCTGGTGGTTTTGGGGGAGGTGCATCGTTCAGTTTCGCATCACTTTGAACAGTCACCCCCCTGTCCTGGCGCAATTAATCATGTGGATCCACACCAAAGGGGGGAAGCACTGGACTCGAATTTCGCTCTTGTAAGAGCTCATCAGCAGTGCATTTCCAATGGCCGTGCCGGGTTTTGAACTCTGGACACTTGCCATGCGAGGCGAACGTGTTACCACTACTCCACCCGCGCATGTCGCTCGTATTTGAATTCTCACGGGCGAACGTGTTCGCACCTGAGCGATGTGATTGCTGTGCCCGACTCATCGAACGACGACCCAGTGACTGTCCTGGTTGTGACGACCGACTGATCCGGCCGTCAGGACGTCCCAGTCAGGTTGCGCCACAGACGCTTGAAACCGGCTAAACAACTTTTGTTGATGCATTTGGGGGTTTTGCGGGAGGTGTATTGTTCAGTTTCGCTCAGTTTCACATCACTCTCGTATGGGTGTGGATTCACATGAGCAATTGCGTCAGGACAGGAGAGCGATTGTTCAAATCGAAAGTGATGTGAAACTGAACAAATTGATAGTTATATTCAAAAATAGCAAAGTACGTGAAATAAGTTATTTATATAGCTGACTTTAAAAAATCACTTGGCCTCTCAGTCAGTCACTTGACACGTGTCGGTCTGACTGACATAAATCGCTCCGCTCCACACAGTTTAACTGATGTTTGCAAACTTATCTGGTGAAGCGTCACTTGGACGCGCGTACTGAGGTGAACTGCCGAAACCAGCACGCTTCTAATGCGGGAGCAAAATATATCAACAAATCTGTAGGCATAAAGCGTACGCATTAGGCTTTGTTCATCATCATGGTGTGAATACCTGTCCGCTAATGGTTTGCTTTCAATTTCTTGTCTAAAAGTTTCAAACCCAACCACAACCCATTGCTTATTTGTCTTCCAGTTTAGTCTCAAAATAGGTGCATTAAACAAGGGACGGCTAACCGTCTTTTACTCTGTCAAATGTACGCATAACCTCTGCGAATCGGTCAGACTAATTCGTCCTGATAGCTTGGGAGTTCCAAGTATTTTGACTAGAAACAATGATTCGAGCGACCTTTCGGTGCTCATATACACCGTTGTGTAGAAGCCGCCGTTACATTCGACGACGGGAAGGACTCGAAAATGTGTCCCATAGGTCACCTGAATGTTAATGTCGTTGGTCAATTTTTTGTACGAATGCACCATCTGATATTGGTCTTATAGTTGAATTAAGTCCGGCTATCTTACTGTAGAAAACTTCGACGTATTCAGGAGGGCCCACTTGAGTGACGCGCAAAATCACAAGGCCGAGTGAATTAGACCCTTAATAAGTAGCTCGTGGTCGAACGGGGAAGTAGAGGAGTGAATCAGCTGTAACGTGCTTCCTTGGCAAGTCAAAATCTTGACAGGTACTTCCTCTGTTTGCTCATTTCCCTCCGGCCGGACTATTTAGTTATGTGATGGACGTTCATGGATTATTCAGTTTGAACGTCAGACCACAAGAACGAACAGCATGTTCGAATGTCTACACGACCAGCAAAAGATTCTAAAAGGCAGCACATATCACCAATGGACAGACTTAACTGATGGGTTCAAAGCAGTTGCTGAAAACTCTTCGACAGCCGACGACGAGTTTTGCCCTTCCACTTCGGGCTCATCAGGTAGGCGCACTCCTCGAGTTTCCGTCAACCTTATGTACCAATTGAACCCAAATTAGACTGCTTTCGAGAAAACACCACTCATTTGATAATCACTTTGGCTTCCACGAGAGACTCAACTGAATCTCTCGTTTACGGTGTTCTACAACTGAATGTGCCGCATACAGGCCGCCTCATGTTTCAGTTGGCACGATGTTTGAGATATCGCAGTATATTTTCGTGAAGAAAACTGCTCAGAAGGTTTGGAACGAGTAATATATGAGGTGTCCTGCTGGATACTCGGACTTGACTGGCAGGCAGGTAAACTGCGTATTCGATTGATATTGATGAATTCACTACAGACACTACATCTCAGCTGTGGAATTTCACCGCGTCAGTGGTTCAACAAGAAGATAACCAGACTGATCAGCTGACGATGTCTGCTTATAGTTCAGTAAATTGGCGTGAAAAAACGCACCCATTTTCGCGTCGTATCGCATCAATGAGCTTGCCTATCCGGGTAACTTTAGTGACATATTCTGATGTGACAAATCTCTTTCACTAATTCCCATAGAACCGGACGGAATTTCCTACTTTTGACCAAATTACTCATTTTTCCCCCAACGATTGATTGCTATAAAGATGCGATGTGTCTCTCATTGAATTCCAAAGCCTCCAAGAGTTCACCAGTGGTCGTGTGGATTCAACGACCCAAGCGGATCGCTTCAAGTAGCTCTTAATCTTTAAACTGGTACAACCAAGTGGCCAATAAATCAAACCGTTGTTCTTTCACCACTCTCTCGATTACTTTTTGACACGTGTCGTAAGATCTCCCGGATCGGAAATTTCAGTCCCCGCCGTCAATTTTTGGGTAAAAGAAGGGAAAAATAAACACCAAAACTCCGCGTCTTCTAACGACACGCGGTTGCATTCTGAAATACTCCGTAAACGATTGGATAACCGCCGGGATTATGCGTATGAAGGGATTTGAAGATAATGCTGAATGAGAGCGAGGAACAATTGGTGACGTCTTGTTCTATTTTGATCGGTCTGTTTCATCTGTTCGTGGAACAATAAGGCTGATCTGATAAAAATGGTTCATCTTACCACCGAAAACGCAAACGTGCGTGTAGATTTGCCTTCGTCCATTCACACGATTCATCGAAATGGGAATATCCCAACATTACACTGCTGTTTTTTTAGTTGTCAGTGGAACAGAGAAAATAGGGAGTGCACTCGGAGGTAACGAAATGAAAAGAGGCCTGAATTTATCAAGAAAGTTTCCAAAACAATAAATGGGATTCAAACGAGACCAATTTCACTTTAGAACGCCCAATGTTATCATCCTGTGGATCGGGAGAGTTTGATAAGTAGACAAGTTTTGAATCGTCCGTAGATGCAGTTTTCTTTATCAAAATGCCTTGAGGAAACGTACATTTTTATCAGCAATCGTAATACATTACAGGAAAATTCAGAATGCCTGAACTTACGGATTTTGCGTCAGTGGTGGCAAAAACGATTGTTTTACCACAACTTACTGATGAACCCTCTGACTGCGTACCATCACATTGCGGGTTTACTAAATACCTCCGAATGAGGACACTAGGAAGCAAGCTGTAGGATCTATCCCGGTCTCAATGGGACTCAGAGGATGACTAAAATACTACTGGATGCCCATGTTGGATGATACATGATTTGAGGACAATGCATGGACAACTAGAACATAAGGTTGACGGAAACCCGGGGACTGCGCCAACCTGATGAGCCCGAAATGGAAGGGCGAAACCGGTCGTGGGCTGTCGATAGATTTTCAGCAACCTTATGAGTAGTGCATTACAAAAAAACTGACTTGACCTGTTTTGTCATGGGCTCCGCGTCCAATGAGAATCACGAGACCGTCATCGGAAGGAACGACTGCAACCCACGCTACTGAGCCATCATTCCGCTCGCCGTTGTTCGACACTGCACTGTGCGGGTCAGTGGCAGACCTATGAAATTGTTGATGCTACGAACGGGAACAATTGATGTTTGCTGGAGACCTTTGCTTACCCTTGTGCAGATTGTGCCGTAGCATTTTGAACTCAATTCTCCCTTTTTATACTCGGGATTGTCGAACCCACGCGTCACTCAAAGTTCCGTATCGGGGACCTCAACATCTAGTCTAACGGCGGTTTTCCTCACCATTGCAATGTTGACCACACTGTCTTGACTCATTCGAACGATGTTCTCTCGCAGAGAAGCCAGAATGTCAAGATTATAAACACTTGAACCTTTCTAGAAAATTCCGGCGAATTTTGGTTTATATCGATAATGAAGTAGTTGTGGAAGGCTTCTCGAATTTTTTAAGCTTAGTATAGCTTTACTTCAAAAATGAAATCACGAACGAATACCCGAAATCGTCGCGTCATGTGTGAAAAATATTTTTTAAGGCAACTGAAAAGCAGTCGCAACAGGGAGCGACGTACGCATAAAATCAGTTTACTTCCTTTAATCGGGCTTTCCACCTATCACTTTCTTTAAATTTGTTTATTTTTGACGTTGGTATTGAGTCAAAGAATATATTGTTTGTTTGCTT
>NW_008751981.1:484094-492897 GCF_000715545.1 Opisthorchis viverrini | reverse complement strand
ATCAGGCTTATGAACTTCAACAAATCAGATCAAGTTGTATTCATGTTTGTGCAAGTATGAAACACAAAGGGACACACCTCGCGTCACACTGCACGCAATAAATAGGCATACAACTCGGCCAAACAAACACAGGACAGGAAGTCATCAGAGTTCCGTAATCCTCAACGGAAAACTACGGAACACGTGTAGCAGTCGCACTGCAGAGCAGACATCCCGCGTCCCGAAACTTCACTCAAGAACTCTCAGCAAGTCTCCCCAAACGATAAGTCACGTTTTGCTTTATTCCACACTTCCCATCGTACCTATTTTTATTAAGTGCACTTAAATATTGTATTCATCACATTCTAGTGAGACAGGCATTTGTAAGGGCTTGTTTACTTCCGATTATCAACCTAACTACGTCACAACTAGAGCACGAACAATTGGTCAGCCCGACGTGACCCTTAAACCATGTCAGTTTCTGCAATGCAAGATATTCGGCCACCTTCAGGCACATCAACACACAACACTAACACCACCTCTGTTCATCCTCCATCATTTTGGAGTGATCTGACGAGTGACCCCTACAGCAGTCATATGGAAATCGATCCGTTCATGAACCCGAAAGCATGCAGTTGTCCTTGAGTCCGATAATCCGGAAATAACGTCATCATTCGTCGCTCTTAGTTTGAAGCAAGTGAACCCTGTCGCCAAACGGTTAGTCTTGTTTGGAACAGGTGAACACTATTCAACAACTGATCCTGAACACTGTCTGTGTCAAACTTAATTCCTCAGGTAGGATACTACATTCATGGCTGCTACAGATACTAAAAATGTTGATCTGTACAACAAATCGTCAAGCATCTTTTATCCAGCCTTCCATTTGAAACGTAAACTGGGTTCAGATACACCCAGATTTCTTCAAGGGTGCTGTTCTCATAAATGTACCATTGTGGTCTATAGCTGAACAGACAGACCAAACAAACCAGTGCTGTAAGGTTTCATTTTAATGCGCTCACAGATCATCTTGAAGTGAACACACGGTTCTCTTGAAATGGTATCACAATAGGGTGAATGTGCGAACATTATCAGGATCATCACGAGAAGAATGGTGCACAGGACTCAATGTGGACTGAGGAGGAAGGATGTGGTCCATGTGAATCCTTGTGTCAGCGGTTGATTCCTGTGGAAGCGAAAAAGATCGATACAACCCACAGTGAGATTTACCACTATAAAACTCTTAACCATGGTCTAAGTTGCCGGATTTTTTAGAAATCACCACAGTCCCGGTACTATGTTTCAAAGCAGACTGCAGCCCCGGATATATACCGGGAATGATGGTTAAAGATAATCGGTTCTTCGAAATAACCAAAGCCAGTTGATCTTTCGGGTTTAATCAAGTTCCCGGTTCGTTGTTTTAACGCAACTCTCAAGGTCAAACATCACATACATAACAAATTCTTACACGATTCATTTCCGGTTATTTGTTGAGCGCCTGTAGTTACTTCTTCACAAAATTTCGACACCAAGTCCTAACTGTGGCGACCGAAAAGAAATATCTCCGTTTAACTTTCGCAATTGGGAATTTAGAATGCTGAATTTTGGCATCATGTGGTTTTGTGTAGTTCACCATTCTTAGCGAGATGACCAGTACCAGTGCATCATTACAGAACAGCAGTGGGATTTAGGTTTAAAACGGGCCCGTCGTTCTAATTCATGAGATCATTCCGTCGGTTAATGACTCCGTCATCAAAAACAACAGCAAGCAAGTGAGAACATCAAAAACGAGAGATTCAGCTGGGTTCCAAGTGGGTCTCTCGAAAAACCAAATTTGATTGCAAATGAGTGTATTTTGCTGATTCCGTACAATTTAGTTTCAAGTAGAACATAAGGTTGACGGAAAGCCGAAGACTGCGCCTACCTGATGAGCCCCAAAAAGGGCGAAACTCGTCGTGGGCTGTCGACGGATTTTCAGCAACCTTATGGGTAATACATTACAAGTATAAACTGATCGACTGCTTTATCGGTGCATCAGATTAAGGACAAGTGGGATACAAACCATATTTTTACAAGCCAAGTCGACCTTGGAGAACATTGTGATCGAAGTTGCTGTGGCCATGCAATATCTTCTGACGCTGGATGATTTTTCTGGGTAGCAAAATCTATGAACTAATCATTTCGGGGTTAGACACAAATTTTCACTATATTCAAAGTCCACTGGATGCAATTCAGCGCTCGGCAACGTTCAGATTTGACAAACATTTAATTTTGAGAAGGACAAAGCATGAAATGTTCTGGTGGCTGAATACGCACACTAAGCTGGATTCACCAAATATTCACCTTATTTAGTTTTCAATTTTGGGGTTTCGTGGGATAGGTAATTTGTTTTCGCAGTCACACCACTCGTTTGAACGATCGTGTTCCTGTTCTGGCGTAATTATTCCGGTGAGTCCACACCAGAGGGAAGCACTGGACTCGATTTTTCGCACTAGTTGGGGCTCAACAGCAGTGCGTATCCAATGGCCGTGCCGGGATTTGAACCCGGGATATGTGATATGCGAGTCGAGCGTGTAACCACTACTCCACCAACACACGTCTGAAAAGGCGAACGTGTTCACACTTGAGCGATGTGATTGGTGTGCCCCACTCATCAAACGTCGACCCAGTAAGTGTCCTGGTTGTGACGATCGATTGACCCGCCCCTCAGGACGTCCTAGTCACAGCGTAACACACGCTTGAAAACCACTGGGCAACATTTTCAACTGAATTTCAAAATTCGTGACGAACCTGGCGTCCGACGTGACACAACTTCAGGAGGTGTAGTACTAAGCGGATTTTCAAACTCAGATTTGAATGGCTGCGGTTGATACCCAGTATCCCAAACATCACCACATCGCCCTTCAAAGTAATCCGTGTGGATACCTTCGATCATTTTGCCTTCTGGTTCTGAGACTTGTAACTGACCCATTTGTTGCTGTTTACTATTTCGTGCTTGTCGACAAAAAGTTCTTATCCGACTGGTCTTGAATTTGCCCCAAAGCCTACGAAGAAAACGGTGAAACTAATTCCTTGGCGGGATTTCAACCAAAATCGTCTGCAAACAGGGATCTCTCACACTGCGGTACAACCCCAGGCACGCCGCTCTTTCTCTCTAATTGTGTGCACCTGAGCCCCAATTCCAGACACTGAAACTCCCTTTCACACGTCTAACACTCTACTTGATGACCCCTATAAGAATTCAGGTTACCCGCGCGCATACGCCGTTCTGCGTAGCGTTTCTATTTAGCGAAAATGTCACATTGTATATATCGCGCTAGCATATAAACCAGCACTACTGAGTGGACGGAAAACTAACGGTCGGTAGAAGGCGCCATTGTCCATCACAACGAACGTCCAATCCAGCTGAAGTCAGCCACCACTTGGACACAACCTGGTGCAGCGAACCATTACATAAAATTACTACACAGTACTGCTTGACTCTCGTCCAGCTATTAAGCGATAGCAAAGTGAGAACGGTTGTCCCCCCCCCCCCATGAACTACGTTTAATGACATGTAACCAGGCTGTCCGTGATCACCATGGTAACGGTGTCTAACTTATTTTTGAGGCTGATTTCACGGTGTTTCCGATCCAGTGCCCGGACAAGTCAAAACATCTCACTGGCAGAGACCCTTCAAGCAAGCAATTTTGCCCAAGTGTTACGATCAAATATACCTTGTGAAAATTAAGGATAGTTTTAAAAATGATGTTCGCTGGCTTTGAAATGTGGAAATCAACCTGGAACATAAGAAAATTTCTTAAGAGTTGCTCTCGAAAGCTCGCTCTTCATAGAGGCCTCATGACGCTGAGATGGAAGTCAAGGCAAGTCACATGTCGTGAGACATTCCTCAATCACAATCAATCTGTAAATACTGTAAATATTACAGTGGAACAATTGATTTTGGTTCCATTCGCTTTCTCTGATCCGTCATTTCATTGTGAAATCAGCGTTTTCCAGAGACATGGTCAAACGAGTATTCAATCGATGCTTATCCAAAATGCTGATAAAATATCTAATGGTGCGGTCCGAAATAGTTTCCAGTGCATACAATTTTGAACTGGCGTGCGGAGGTTTGGTGTGGAAACAGATTGTTTCAGAATGCAAATCGAAAGGATTCGAGCCAGGGATTTTAGTGCGAATGAGGTCCACCACACAAAGACGCGATGAAGGATGTTCATCCAGTCACCGTGGATAAGTGAAAAGACAGGGCGTGTGCCATCATGGGGGTAGAAAGTTTCTGGTACGCAATGTCGTGCAGGATGCGCATGCTGAATACGACTCAGTCAGCTGAAGTACTCTGCTACTGGTCCTCTACCACACCGTTTCACTTCCTAACTTTTCCAGGCGGATCGTGAAAACATCAAACCATGTAGTTGGACACGCTCGAACCGCCTAATGAATCTCCCACACGGATACGCTTTTATTCGGAAGTAGGACCCACAGATTTCCTCATTCATATTTAACCTAGCCATGAATACGGTCCTTCCCCATGCAGTTCTCAAGCCAAAATGGATGACACATTCCTGTGAACTCAATTAAATCACGCGTCACTCTCGCTACAGCCTCTCTTTGGATCAGCCGCCTCAGAAAAAGCAGAGCAGCACGGTGAAAGCGCAGCGTACCTACATTGTTCAGAAATATGTCGGGCTGCAGGGCATGTCGCAGTACCAGGAACCAAACGGATTACCAGAACGTTTGTCATAGTTCCTCAACAAATCACTCCTTAAGTAGAACATTTTGGCAGTCATTTAAGGCAGACACATATAAACTGGCATCTCCTTTCAATCTGAAATCAGTGATTTCCAACTTGGCTTTAACGGGCATGTCCGAAAAAAATGCGTGCTAGTTGGCACATCACATGTCTGATATGGCTTCGGTTTTTTAACGATGCGTTTCAGACAAACTAACCTCAGTAGAGTTTGTTCGCCGTCGCAAATTTGCCGTGTTTCTCCTGTGTTTTTTTATAGCCATGACACAAATACAGAGGACTTGACGGGCATTTAGGTTATTCAACCAAGTGATGATTTACTTCAGTGGAGACTTTTTCCTGTAAGTGACGACCGTCTGAGCTGAAAAGCTGAGGATATTGTGCAGTTGTTTCATCCTTATTGGGAACCATGGGAAGCGCGGATCTCACGAGGGAACCTCGAAACCGCATCCTGTCTGCACTTAAGCGTCCAGCCACGACAGGGTGACCACCGACTTGATTAGATCTGAGACATGGTATGAATCCACTCAATCAAGGATACCAGATCACGTGGTCATGTACCAACTGGCTCCTCAATTGACGATTTCTCAAACGGATTGACGAACATGTTTTCGGCAATGTCTTTTCAATTCATTCAATTGCAAAGGTTAAGTGAGCAGCATTTAACATATTTGAATGAGTGTGGTGTAAATGGACAGGAAATCGAGTGAGACGACATTGGATACCTATCAAAGAACAATTAGTTCAGGACAGCAATAGGATGACTTGAGCTAGTCAGCGCGGAGGGTGCTGTAATTGTGTGTTCAGAATAAGGCTCACACTGCTCTGATGATGTACTGGAACAAGAATCCCGAACTGTCACCAACGTCCTGAGAGAGAGTGGATTCCCCGACAAGTTTATTACAAAACATTTGAACAGGGAGGAAGCAAACACCACCACAGCCACAGCTGGAAGGAAACCAGTTTACGTTAGCCTCCCGTTTAAGGGAGATATACCGGCCGATCTACTGAACAGAAGACTTTCCACCAGTCTGAACAAAGTTTTTCTGGCCGCAAAACTCCGAACCTGGTTCACCAGCAATCGTTTGTACCCCTTTAATCTCAAGGATAGAGTGCCTGTCCACGCCCGAAATATGTTAGTTTACTCATTCTCTTGCTGCTGTGCAGCGGAATACATCGGACGCACGACTAGGCAACTGGGCAAAAGAATGAAGGAACACAATCCACCCTGGCTAGCTTCTGGAACTAGGAGGACGATAACCAGCTCCGTAGTACAACATTTAGCTGACACTGCACACAACGTGATACCCAGCCAAAGTTTCCGCGTTGTTTACAAGGCGCCGGCTAACCAACCCAGATCAGCACAGCAGCGCACAAGTGCAGTGGCTGAAGCTATTGCCATACGACATCGCGGCCCGATCCTTTGTCGGCAAAAACGCTTTGTTCGTGTATTGTACTTACCATGGTCCAACTAACCATATTCATTCAAATATGTTAAATATTGCTCTCTTAACCTTTCCAATTTTAAGGCTTGAAAAGACCTTGCCGAAAACACGTTCGTAAACCCATCTGTGATTTCTCAGACAGAAGTTTCGCTCACCGTGTGCAAGAATTTTCCCGCTGAGCTGCAAACACATTGATCGTAGTGAGGGGAGATTGTGTACTCTCCGAAAATCTGAGTTGTGTTCCGGGGATTCCGAACACAAATGAAGCACCTATGCTGTGTTTTCCTGGTTTCTAAGACAGATTGACCTTGCCGAGAGGACAAAATCACAAGTCCAAAGTGAAAAAAATATTCCAAGACTATAATCAATGTTCCACTTGCTCGTCCTCATCTAGAAGACGAAAGGTCACCCAAATGGCCAACGCTCAATCTCACTCAGGTCACGATCATCTGTGAATCAGAACGACGGATGCCTTGTTTGCCAGTGTAGTCAAGTAATGAGATTCCCGCGGACAAAACATGCTACTTGCTATCAACGCAATTCGAAGTGCTAACATCGTCTGTACGTGGTGGAATAAACGAAGGCATAATTGAAGGAGCACTGGCCAAACCTTGCGTAAACACAGAATGACAGCGATTAAACGATAAATTGGAAATCTTTCCACTCTTCTGACCGGTTCAACTGAGCAAGGTCTTTAGGTGTAATCCCGCCCCGCTTCTGGAGGGTCAGCTTTTTACACATAGAGTAAAGTGAGCTTCCCACAAGTATTTTAGTGTGAATCCGCGATTTCTCCTTGACGTTTGGGCTAACGTGTACCACCAGGGCATTTAGTGTGATTTCCCCATTAGGTAAAGGCCTAAAAGAACGACTCAGGGGAACCTAATCATTAATTTTGTCAAGAAGATTATTGCTCATCTTTATCAGCAGAACTACCTCCGAAAGTAGCGGGACTACATAACTGCCAGTGGAATAACCGTTTTTGTTGAGAAACATTTAATTGGTTGTTCTTCACTCGCCCTTGACAGATGAGTTGTGTTCTTAGTATCCATTTTGGCCGCTTGTACGCAACAGTAATCAATAGAGCAGCTGGCTCGCACGTTCGTTGACTTTTTCTGGTTTGGCCAAGCGCACCAGCCGATCAAGTGGCTATCCAGGCCGGGGTTCACGGTAATAAGAAGGCATTATGGAGAATGTGGTCGACAACAAGTTAGCGACGGGGGTCGGATTAGGGGAGAATAAAATTATTAACTTTGTCATGCTCGCCTGTCCCGAGCTTCCAGAGTAACAGTCGTGATTTCCAACCATCATGCAAATCCGCAGATTCCGTCGGAAAAATGTCTTCGTATCTTTGGAACCATGATTCGAAGGTGGTTTGGTATTCTGCATCGTAATGAAACTCAACTATACTGCTCGCAAATAGTAAACAAAGGATTTATTCGTTTCAGCTGTGGCCGGGCTTTCAATTTCCAATTTGTGAAAGATTGCTTCGACTAATCTGAACTGAGACTCTTCAAATTTGCCACTGTTGCAAAATCAAAGTCTGTTCTTCATGTGAAAGTACCATTGTGGATTGTCCCGTTGGCACTAGTAATCCTCTTGGAGATGATTGTCTCCTGGTGAATATACTATTAGTTATCACTGGGGGAACCTGATATATCTGACTGATGTCCCCGCTTCAGTGTCTGGTGCCAGAAAAGGAACTCACCAACATTGGTACACAACGGCTTTATTTCAAACAAGCGATTGCGTGCGAGTGCAAAGTTACAACGGCCTCGCGCTATTTCAAGGGCAGTTATTGACACCGATCCAGACTGTCTGATAAGCGTCCATTCGACAGCCATCAACATCGATCGTGCTTCAATGAAATACCTGAACGCTGATCACACTCGGTCGTGCTTCTGTGGCGTGCCTGAACACTCATCGGCTTTTGCTGAATCGATTGAATGATTGGCCGGTCTGGATGCCTGCCGGTTTTCCTATTGAGAATTTGATGGAGTTTCAGGCTCGCAGTAGGTCCTGGGCGTTCTCGCTGATCACGGTCGTGCTTCTGTGGCGTGCCTGAACCCTCATCGGCTTTTGCTGAATCGATTGAATGATTGGCCGGTCTGGATGCCTGCCTGCCTTCCTATTGAGAATTTGATGGAGTTTCAGGCTCGCAGTAGGTCCTGGGCGTTCTGACCTTGTCGACAAAACCTTTCGACAAAATTTTCATCTTTCTAAACGAGCAGGAATCGTCAATGGCGAAAAAATCAAAGAATACGGTTATGGATACATCATCGCAACAGAGACTACACTCCCCTAATCAAGGTCGTGTTCTTGAGTGCGCCTAACGGAACTCACCATGGCTGGTTACTTGACCAGCAATAAAATCATTGCTCGTAGACTAAGTCATCTATCATGAAAAATAAAAAAAGTTTCCAGATAGCGTTCGCTCATGTCACATGTAACGTCTTTACGTTCTCGGTATCTTGGCGATTTCAGCCAAGGCTTCAACAAACCGGTATACTCTCAATTCTCGTACTTTATTCAGATGGTATGCTAGACCCAGAAACGATTTTACAGGTGAACGAACGAACGTTCTATGCAGTTTTCGCAGGTCCCTCGTTGCAACGTTTTTTATCCTTAACCGAGA
>NW_008751981.1:471158-483547 GCF_000715545.1 Opisthorchis viverrini | reverse complement strand
GTTTCGTCACTGTTCGAGGAGACACCTTCAGTGCGCTGTTATTTGGGTAGTTCCTCTCTTCTTGGCTGCTGTAGCCTGGACTCTGGTCGGTCCGATCTTAATCTGTGTTGAGTTGTGGTTTGTATTTCTTGCTTCCCATGGCCATCCATTGTTGCCTCATTTTCGGTCGACCCATTCTTGATCTGTATTGCGTCGTGATCGGCGTCTATGTCGGTTTGTTGTGTGCCTCTTATTTTTGGTAGTTTCTTGTTCTTCTTTGAGTCCTTGTTCGGCTCCGGGTTTTGTGGTTCTGGATTTCCCTTGACCTCAGAGGCCGGTAGACAGGATCACTCTCAAAGCGTCTGTTAATTGCTCCATCAGTAGAGTACCACAGCTCCCTGAACTCGCGTTCTATCTTTGTTCTTGCCTGACCCAGTATGCTGACATTATTCCAGTCGCATTTGTGTCCTTCTCTATCTTCGTGTGCAGAGATGAGAGAGAGAGTAGTTCGTGTCTCCTGGTGGCGAATTTGTGTTCGTTGGTTCCGGTTGACAGTTTTCTCCCAGTTTGTCCCACGTAGTGTTTTTCACAATCGCTGCATTGAATTTTGCCGATTATATTTGTCTTTTCCTTCGCATTAAGTGTCCCCTTTGGTTTTGATCGTGCTCTTTGCAGCGTGTCAGTCGGTCTGTGGGCAACATTTATGGCATGCTGTCGTTATATCCTGGCGGTCATCTCCGAAAAGTTTTTGGTATATGGTAGTGTGCTTCCGGTTGTCGAGTTGGTTGAGTTGCATTTTCTCAGAGATCTCCAGACCAATTTCCTTGGGTAACCGTTCCTTTGAAAGATTCCGTATAGGCGTTTCTCTTCTTTTACTTTAGATTCTACTGCGTTGTAGTGTGTTTCAATTAGCTTGAATGGTGTCCGAATGCAGTGCTGTTTGTGGCAGTTTCGGTGGTTGCTGTGGTACTTCAGAATTTGATCCGTGTGTGTAGTCTTTCTGTAGACATCCGTTTGCATTTGTCCATTCAGCAACCTTGTGATGAGGACATCTAAACATCTAAACATCTGAACATATAAAAGTTGGCACGTTGGCACCCAGCCAACAGCACCATGAAGATGTCTCCTCGAACGGTCACGAAACATTTGCAAATCAATGGCCAAACTCGGAGAACAGATCAACAGTCACGTGATCAATTACCAACTATCTAAACATCTGAACATATAAACGTTGGCACGTTGGCACCCAACGAACAGCACGATGAAGATGTCTCCTCGAATGGTCACGAAACCTTTGCAAATCAATGGCCGAACGCGGAGAATAGATCAACAGTCACGTGATCAATTACCAACTAGTGCACCCGACCTACCAACATTCCAACACCTTAACAGATATTAGTTTCTCGGACATTAAAATCGCGGGAGAATCCGTGTGACCTACCACAAGCACCGACCCATCGCTTCGCTCCACTACCCTATCTAAAAACGCACTAATGATGTTACCTCGATTGTTGATGAAACAACGTTTGCGGTCGAATTGCTGATCTCAGTGAATAAACCAACTACAGCTGACTCTAATTGTGTTTCTTTAGGTAAACCGCCTGTCACTTGCAAATCCTGGGTTACTCTTGACATGACACCCTAGAATTACCAGACATTTGCGGAAAATAATCTGAAATAAAATTATATCTTAGTGCTGAATTTTTCATTAATCCTCCTCTTCCGACGGCAACTGACCAATCAAATTCACGAGAAGATTCTGACCAATGCGATTCAAGTATTTGTTAAGAAACTGAATTACTGCTCTCGAAATGCTGGATAATAACAAATCTGTTACATTTGGATTTGTTTATACATTTTTATAGTGACTGCACAAAATCAATTTATTTGAAACACAAATGACTTCCCAACTGTGAGTTGCGCAAGTATATTGATATATTAATTTATTTTATTGTCATTGCTGGATGCATCACCACAATCTCAGGCGCCGGGCGTAATTTTTTAGATTTCTTTATCTTTGAGCAAATTTTAATCACCTTTTCGTCATTTTTTCTCCATTAATAACGATGATTTTTTATACTTAAATTTACGCAATGATCAAGTTTTATATCCAATATTTCAAACATAGTTCAAACCGTAAACGCCCAGTTGATGAGGTGCCCTTTGGCTGAGTAACTAGAGTGGGGCATATTGTTGTGACCGCAAATTGTACCAGTTGAGTGATTAGTTGCAGTAAAGTTCATATGAGTGGAACGACTGATGAAGGGGTCCTCTAAAGCGTCACAGCTATTTTCCAACCCACTTTGAGGTTGCATCGCGATCAAAAGGGATAGGACCGTCGGAGGGTTCACACACCTCCGGGACCACTCCTGATCGTTTGAAATTAATACCGCGAAACAAGTATCTCAAGTTTTTTTCTAGTGTAGAATGCCCTGATGATCAGAGCTCAGTGATCGATGCCATATCTACTTCTGTCTCTCAATCTGCTCTGAAAAAGAGTTTGTCAACATACCATACATTCTGTCGAGTGTCGTGGTTGGTCATTAGGAATAAAAATTTTGCAGTCACAAACTCATCTTCCACAAGAATGTTCGCAATTTTTTCAACGATGACCTCATTCGCATGGCATCCAGTTTTATGGTTTTATCCATGGGTCCTGATATTTTTTCGTTGTTCCTCTCTCCTCAGAAAACCCATATTTGTCCCGGATTTTGCTACTTTGTTGTTTCTGCTGAAAACCACAACTCACATGCACACACTTAAGGGAATCGATAAAATCGATAGTTTTTGCAAGAGTTTCTCATCACCCTGCGACGTGAATCCCCCGGTTAGGAAATAAGATAATATTGACTATTTGCGTCATTAAATAGGGTGTGTTTAGTTAATTACGTCCGCAAACCATTCAGCCTCTACTGTGAACATTCCAATAGCTTGTTTGAAATTTCGCGGTTGAGTATCACAACGTAGAAACAGAAGGGTGTTCATTCGTGCAAATCGTTGCAGTTTAGAACGTTTTGGAATACGCTCGAAAGTGAAGAGCGTTGATTTTGACCAAAGTCTGGTACTAAAATCAACCACAGGTCGATTTTTCCCTGCCAATAAGTTATCAACGCATAATCTGTTATTCTTCACCACTTGGAATGCGGGACATTAAAGTTTTAGTCAATTGCTACTAAAATATTCCGCCCTTTTGAGTGACTTAGCCAACCGAAGTTTGGCTCCGATGTATACGATAATGTTCCCGCTTTCCAGTAATTTTTCTGTTTAGAAAGCGACTTCATATCACTTGAAAAACAAATTCGGCACGCTTAGAGTTCTTTTGAAAGGGGGTAGATGAGTGAAAATTAGAGCATGTAGGTGTGGGAAATCTGAGAAAGCAGAAGCAGTTTCGAGTATGCCCGGACAATTACTTATTAGTAGTTTTAATTTTCCACTAGCTGCTTAGAAACGAATTACTTTTCGCTACCTGAGGGACGGTAGATTTGTTCTAACTCATTCGCTGATTTAGAAAGTGTGTAACCAAATGTGAGTGCCCTGGAAACTTTTTCGAAAACCAGAGGCAAACTCTGGAACAGTCGCAACAATTGTCCCTCGTCTGGACATCATTGTTGATTAAATCGCGTGCCTTATCAGCGCTCGATTGAGCGCAGCAATCTAACAGGCATGTACACTGAGATGAACGCGTTGCGCGCATGTACTCACCAGACTGAATGATCCCCACGGTGGGTGATTTTCTGACCTTTGGACGGAGAAACACAAAAAGACAGTAATCTGAAACCAGTCACCGAAAATAAACGTGTATGGAACACTAATCGGAAGCATCAGTCAGGTAACCAAAACAATAAACTCGAAAAGGCACAGCTTTGATTTGCAGGTGTTCCAAAATCTATACCTCTATTGTAGTCTCTGGGTTTTGTTTGTCTTAGTTCGGTGACGTTCGAAGTCACAAGCATCCCCTTTCAAGTACTTTATGCTACTTAGCACCATGTGTCTTTATTTCCCTAGAGTTAGCTCAAGATGGATTAGTGGTTAAGGTCAAACTGATCAACCTGAAGGTTCATGGTCTCAATCCGACCTCTGCATCTTGACCGCTCTGTCTAGACCTAGGCGATCTCCTAGTAAGAATAAAAAGCTTTCACTATGGAGTTATTTATTAGAAAATGCCAACCAAACAGTTACAGACTATTGGACAGTGGAGCAGAACTCTCATATTCATCTTGTTTACAAAACTGAATATCCACCTTCTCCGTGAACGTGTCTTCCCGACTTTTCCTGGATATTCATTGACGGTTACTCAATTGCAAACAAATGCTATAGAGCAACCCCACAAATTCCGTAAAGATCTCACTTTTCAAGAGACGCAAAGCGACTTTACGGAAAACATGCTACTCACATGCCTCCCCATCAGTAGTATCACCGTCACACTAGCATTACGGCGGTCGTGCTTCCTCCGGGTGGCACCTAGACACTGAAGGACTAATACTCACGAAACAATTTCCTAGGCTTATTCAAGATTCTTGAAGTTTTTTATGACTGTATTGAACAGCGTATGAATTTTCTAAAATTGCTCTTAGCCCTGTAAAACGCAGCACAAATTCCAAAAAAAACTTGCCAGTGCAATCCTTCATGATTCAGTTTCATACTGTCTAACCAATAAAATTAGTCCAAATGTTTACATGTTAGTCGCTTAAGATATTTTAAATATTTTATTTTGAAACATTCTTGTTAAATGAAATGCATTCATCAACATGACATGATGTAGCGTAATGAATACCACTCATATCTTCTGGATGGTAAGCATGAGTTATAGTCTATATTGCAACCAATCATCATGGAGGCACCAGCCTTGAAGTGGCCTCTAAAACGCCAGCTGATTGGCAGCAGGCTAGAATGAGACTTAACCGACCTCGAGTGCTGGTCGGGCTGTTTACCAACCCACTGGGAAGTCTGCCCTGCTCTATTTAACCAATCCGGAACCAGGTCATCGACTATCCAGCGGAATACTCATTATATGACCGGCTGATGTTTTTCAAAAATCCAGCCATCCCAATACATACGGGAATAATTCACCTGTCACTTTGTATTGCATAAATCAACGAAAAAGTCATATTCCAAACTCTGGAAAATATTGCATTTGCGGCCGTATACATAGATTATTTGAATCAAAATCGTACGTTTGATGCTAGGCGACTGTGACTTTAAAGGAATATCAGGTGATATGGCCATTATAATGACATATCAAGAGACCAGTAATCCGTGGGCCGTCTAGATAAAATCGTTCAGCTGTAACACCCTTTCGGTGCCTAACTAACGTGCTACCCGAAGGAATCATGAGGACTGGAATACCGTGGGGTTGCCCAAGCCTAGACAGGAAAAGTCGGTAGGCAGGGGTAGGGTGCGAACCATGGACCTTCTGGTCAATAAATTCGCACTCTAACCACTTAAGCCATCTTGTCCCCGTGGGCGATTTAGCCTGTGTGAATTATGTTGTATAAAACGTTTCCTCTCTTAATGTCGCACTTTTATTGAAGGTTCCGCCTGAAAAGTCGGAGGCAGGGGTAGGGTGCGAACCATGGACCTTCTGGTCAATAAATTCGCACTCTAACCACTTAAGCCATCTTGTCCCCGTGGGCGATTTAGCCGATGTGAATTATGTTGTATAAAACGTTTCCTCTCTTAATGTCGCACTTTTATTGAAGGTTCCGCCTCAAAAATGAAGCCACCATCTGTACTAAGAGTCCGGAACGCACCTCACATCTCTCTCTTCCCTATCTGGAACAATTACCAGTACGCATCCCAAGAAACTCCAGAAAGTGTCGATAGTTTGATCACTTAAGCATTTGGTCACAAGCGGCTGATCAGAAATGTGAACTCACGCCACCATTATCGGTCTTCACTTTTGTCTGCCAACTGTTTACGGACGCGAAATTAACTGAAAGCTTTGTTTAAGGCGGTAGAGGACGTACAATTGGCCGGATTGTCTTTGTTGAACTGACCTTGTTCTCATCGATGAATAGAATTTCCGAAACGGTCATATAATACGACCTCGTTTTTCTCGGGCCGCCGTGATTCGTTGATCTCCTGACTGGCAGAATGAGTTGTGTAATAACTCCGGCCCGAGCACGGAGTGGAGATAACGCGTACCCGACACTGGATAGAAATTCGAGTGAATTAGAACATTAACTAATCATGGGTTCGACCAGTGCAAGGCTCAACTAGTCCAGTGCCTTTCATCTTTCTTGTGGATGTACCGTGATAATGCAGTCAGAGCCCGAGAGTGGCTATTCGAACAAGAGGCGCGCGGATATAAATTCGGCGCGTTGTCGTGTCTCGTCACAATAAATTCAAGGTTTTTTGGACTTTTACTCGTTTGGTAGGCTTGCAAATGTTTGAGTATACCGGCATTTTAGTCCGTATTTTTGCTTTCAAAAGAATAAACTTTTAACGTCTACATGTCTCAGGTAGTTCTCTGGTTTTTTTAAACACACTCGTATTCGAAATGTTCCTCTAAAAATGGTGACGAATATTCCTTGAATTGTTCTGCTCTCCGGAGATAATATTCAATTTCCCTTAGAACGGCAAAATCGGTGGCAACTAACGACGTTATCCGTGGGATCTTCAGACAGAAAACACAAAATTAATCCAGATAAACATCAGCAGTGGGTCACCTAGTACTCCATCGAGATTTTTATATAGCCGTCTCAGGTCCTGTCAGTTGTCGTGGGGTAAATAAGTTGTTTAGGAAAACGGATACCTGGAATCATCAAGACAAAGTAAACTCCGCGAAGAACTAAATCGTAATCACCGAAAATGGTGGCACAGACAGTCCGAAAGAAGATGAAGTTGCCCGAGGAAGACGTCCGCATTCCGGAGCGACACTAAACTGCTGCTGATCTGCTTTCGTTACATTGCCGCATGCGGAACGTACAGCCTTCGTCGTTCTATTTGAAGGTTTTAGGTAGTCGACTTGTGTGTAGTTCACCTGAAACGGTTTCTCACAGTATACTTGGTGTCCTTTGTGTTACAAAAATGTTGTCATACTCCCAGAACAACTCGTTATCAACCGGGTCCTCGAAAGCTTACTCGTGGTACCACCCGGATGCTGTAATCCGTTCCGTATTGTATCGCAGTAGGATAGTCAGTCAGTATGATGTGGAACTTCATAAGTAATTCTTCCAACAGGTGATGGTATCGCGGTGCGACTCAGTGATTTTACATTGAGAATTCATCCAGAAAGTTAAGGAGATCTACTCCGAAAAGTTCAGAAGCACCGTACAACTGTTCCATCCTCAGCGAGAATCGTCAACCGTGCGCATTTTATGAGGGAATCTTGGAACCCATGATCTCCTGCCCAAGCGAGCGACTGGTCACCTGCGTTAGTTACTCATTGGAAGTTATCTGCTTGGAGATTCACTACAAAGACAATGAATTTTTGTGACTTTACCGTCATGGACGTGCTTCCTTTTGCGATAGGATGGAATCGATACAATCAAATACGTTCTCCGAACCGAAAATTTCACAAAACCGGTGAACATTTCGCGAAGCTAGGCTTAGATGTTTAGGCATTCAAAACGCGCAGTTGTTATCGATCTGAGAGCCCCAAACTGTGGTTTGACCTTCTTGCTTCAAAAATACGTTGAATGCAGAAAATTATCCTGATAAAGTCGAATCTTTCGCTGGTTGTTTGCTCCTAATAAAAACTGAAAACGTGTACCCAACTATTTATATTTTCGAGGCCTTTTATACATTCATTATCCGCAATCTGCTAAAGTGGAAACATCACTTTTCGAACCTGCCTTCCATTTTGAGATGTTTCAACTCTTTTTCCACTGCTGTTTGTTTATGTTGAAGAGGAACGGACGAACGAGCGTTGCTTCATCACGTTTTCTTCTTGACAAAAACCTTTCAGACAGACTGCGGTTTGCCATTGGTTCTATGGGTAACATTATACGTCAAACACCTTTTCTCGAAAAATACACTCATTTGCAAATAAATTTGGTTTTCACGGGAGACTCAATTGAATCTCTCGTTTATGATGTCCTCCAGCTGAATGTGCTGCGCACAGGTCGCCTCCTGATTCAGTTGGCACGATATTCGAGATATCGCAGTGTATTTTCACAAAGGAAACTACTCACAAGATTGCTGAAAACTCTTCGACAGCCCACAACCGTTTTCACCTTTCTTGGGGCTTGACGGAAACTCGGGGACTGCGCCTACCTGATGGGCTCTAAGAAGGGAGAGACCGGTCGTGTGCTGTCGAAGAGTTTTCAGCAACCTTGTGAGTAGTTTCCTTTACGTCAGACACCTGTTTGGATCAGAACTAGAGTGCTTCATTCTTTTGAGTGTCGACTGCTCCATTCATTAATGGTAGTCAATAAACACCATGTTATTACATTTACTATGCAATCCAACGTCAGAATAAACAACCGAAAAACCAATTGATATTGGTCGCATTAGATTTCTTATAACGACGTTCGACTACACTATTCATTGGTTAGAAGAAAATTAAACGCCACCTGGCGAAAGACTACCAAAAACAGTTTCTATTCCACCTTTTTTGAAAATTTCCAGTTAAATCCCGAAAACGACGGTCGAAAAAGCACTTTTTCGGTGACATAAAATATCAATTTCAGCATCCACTTTGTTGACTTAAAGCACCAGCTGGCTTGAACTTTCGGAAATCTTGACAGCTCCCTCAGAAATCGAACGTTATCCCCGCAGAAAAGCAGCGCTTAGCCAGTTGTTACAGTGCTGTTCTTTGGATAAGACAGCATTCAGTGCCTTTTTCAAACTTCGAAGTCAGAGAAAAAAATATTTACTTACGAACGGAGTGTACTTTCGGAGTGTAAGCAAAAACAAACGGTGCGCGAATGCAAAAGTTGTTATATTGGACAGATTATCTTTGATTGACTGAGTACTCCTAGTATAAGTGACTTACAGGCAAATTGTCGCCGTTTTTCATTTTTTGTGACTGTCCTGGTTGCAACAACGGATTTTTTCATGACGAAGTGACGCGTATTCAAACTGGAGTACTGTGTATTCGCAAGTGAGTACAACAAACCAAAGGTTGTACAGCAGTTCCTGAGTGTCAATCACCGTATGTCGCTAGAGAGTCCTGACAGAGGGATCAATCTATCAACATAGACAGGACACTCATTTGGCTGACTTTCGAGAAGTCTGAAGTGTGAACCCGTTTGCCGAATCACACAGCGCAAGCTGGGTGAGTAGTGTTACCTTACGCTCCAGACGTACAAAGTTCAAACTCTAGCAGGACCAACGATAATCACTGCTGCTCAGGTCTAGCAAGAGCGAAACACGTGACCAGAACTTCCACACTTCGACGTAGACTCATCAGAATACTTGCGTCAAGACAGGAGAAAAAACGGAACGCCAGTCGATTGAGAGTTACAAATGGAACAACGTGTTTTAGCTGTGTTTGGCTGTTCTTCGCTTTGGAGCCATATGGTTTGGATTTTACTAATCACCATACCAGGCAGCGTAAAACGACTTCCAAATGTCCCCTCTGACTTAAACTATTTCCCACAGTATCTCAATGCATCTTTCCTAAGCCAGCATTTCATGGTATAATAGCAGGGCAGAAGAAACCAAACTATATGTTTTTCACAAGAATTTCTTGACGTTCGCTTTTCACTTTAAGAAATCTAACATCAAGATCATTTGTTTAAGAAAAACGTTTTGCAGATAGCTCTCGTGCTTTGTGGTTTTTGCCACGAGGGGATTTTGTATGGTTTGTTGGGGGGCGTTCCTAGTTTTTATATAAACCCCAAAGATAAACTTGCAATGACTACAAATGTCCGCGAATGCCGTCTCTCGTTCAAAAGGTGCCGCTGTGAACAGGGTTACTGGAACGTGGCAATGAGAGATAAATGTATTGCTTGCGGTTTGTACAAACTGTTCAGTTCCCCTCCACAGTGAGCACAGCCGTGCAATGCGTTTTGATCGTTCGTATCAGACAGGTAAACAGGGGTCAATGCAATGACTCAAAGTTCATTTTGGTGCATGGTAATCATATGTCGCGTCTTATTTGTTTTTATAGCTGGTTCAAACACTTGGTTTGATTGGCATGGTAAACGACTTGCTATTGTGGTTTAAAGTACAATTCGCAGGGTTGCTGAAAACTCTTTCCATGGCCACTTTCGTCCTTCTTGTGTCTAAATAGATAAGTTTGATTCTCAGCTCTGCCAAACTTGTGTTCTGCTTAAAAGTCAACTGAAAATGATCCGCCCTCATTTACAAAAATTTGATCTTGACAGGAAATTGACTGAAACATCCTGAATGTACGCTGCACTCTTTGGAACGATTCACCACTCCCAAGTACTCCAATCCAATTTTTGGTCTCACCGGAATCAAACAAACGTATTTGGTGATTTAGCGTTTCAACGATTGGATGAACTTTTCACTGACTGTTAGAAAAAAGAGCAGAGAAATTGCCAGCATAGCTGCATAGGATTTCGAGACTAACACAGCAACCAAAGGAGGGCAAAAACACGTGGCAACCAAACAGATAAAGTGCCCATTAGGTTAGACATAACACTCGACCCATGAGGTTGGTCAATACCGTTTGGCAGCTCATGAAAGCCTTTGCCTCATCAAGTAGGCGCACTCTCCAAGTTATGGTCAACTCCACGTTCTACTTGAACCCGATTCGGGCGGAATTTGTCAAATGCTCTCATTTGCAATGTTATTTGATTGAGCTTAGCCCAGCTGCTGATGATCCCAGGACCAATAATACCCCGGGATGCCTGGATAGGGCTCAAAAGATTGGACTGGTACTCTGAACTCAATTGCCTGTCTCTTTTAACCCAACAGGGTACATCGTACCTTTCGAGAATTCAATTCCGTTGTGCGAATACTGAGCACTGTTACTTGGTTCAGCTTAGCTCAGCTGCATGTCGCTTTTATGATGGCCCCCTTCATCTGATTGTGCTGCCTTAGACAACCTGGTGTTTCATTGGCACAAACAGCGCAGTGCATTGTCCAAACATACCAGACGAACGTTTTCAGCAACCCTATAAGTAGTTTATCACGTTGAGACAGTGTTCCTTTTTTTCTGAAGCTTTAACTATTCGCATCACTTCCTTTAGCCTTCCGGCGACATCGTTATCCTCGGCTGCTCAATAGAATGGAAACCTGGAATTCATAGAATAACTTCACTATCCATAGCTAGGTTAGGTCGTGTGCTCAGAGCGAGAGTAGAGTAGCTGTGTATCCATGCAGCGGATGGGAAATGAGATCAGATAGATTTAAAATATAATCACACACACGCACACACGAATATCACCTACAAGTGCAAACCGCGAAGGACAGTTTAGAACGTGTCTGTTTGCGTCGCTTTACAGTTCTTTGCATATTTACTATTATATATATATATATATATATGTCACATACAATACATCGCTGTTGAGCGAAGTGGAATTTGAGGAGTGAATGTATCCTTAGCAAAATACGAGCATAAAAAATGCTTTCGTTTTTTTTCACATCAGCGACTATCTCATTAGCGTTCCAGTCTGTACGGGACAAACCTTTTTGAGTTGTTGCGAGCAAAATTATGGCGAGCTAGAAGAACAATGTTTGTTCATTACGAAAGTTTTTCCATGAGTTGTGTGTGGTTTTGTGATCGTATCACACTTTTGCCTTCGGCTTATAATATATTATAAATTGTTCGATTGATTAATAATTACTGTGCTATTGGTTATTTGTTGAATAGGCACATTCCGTCCACCGTTGTTCTCCTGAACTCTTATCATTATTTCAGTGAATCTACATACAAAGGTGGAATATTGTACTCAGTTGGGATGGTTGGGAATTTCCAAAAATATCCCAACTCCTGCAACTATTCGACTGGCCAGAAATAGTTCAGTTGACTTCAAACCTCTCTGGCGATAGCTGACTGGGGAGTCCTGACAGGCGCGTCAGTCGATCGAAATAAATAACACAAATACGGAGCTGAAGTTCAAGATCCCTTATTAATCAAGTAGATTACTCAAACGTAAAAAACTTGACCGGTTCAGATTTGTTCAGGATGCGCTCGTGCAATAGTAGTAACTCGCTCACCTAGAACCTAAGATTTCTGGAGTTGAACTCCTTGGCTGGCCATGAATACGCACTGCCGACGAGCAAAACTCCAGTTCACTGATTCCACCCACCGATATGGACCCACCAAAATACGTCTCCAGGACAAAAGAAATTCCGCTCAAACGAGAGTGTTGTCAGTGTGCATTCTAAGAGTCCCGCAAAGACCTACAATTAATTATAAATTAATAAAAAAATATAAAAAAATAAACTTCAAGAATCATTTTTTTACACTGGTCATAGGAACTCCGGTAACCAACCCTGACAATCAGAAAGTGCAACCTGCCTGTCGACCGACCAGCGTTGAAACCTTGAAG
>NW_008751981.1:430501-467137 GCF_000715545.1 Opisthorchis viverrini | reverse complement strand
AAAGGTCAACAAACGTGTGGATCCGCTGATCTATTGATCACTGTCAAGTACAAGCGGGTCAAAAAAGTGATACTAAGAATACAATTCATCTGTCAAGTTCGGGTGAAGAACAACCAATGAAATCTGTCTCTCAAGGAAACACGGTTATTTTATTGGCTGTTATGTAGTCCCGTTACGTTCGGGCTGGTTTTCCTAATACTATCATCCTTACAAGTTGGTAGACAGTGTCAAACTCGGGGAATTCGTCTGTCACTTAAGCACTGAGGTTCCAGTTCCCGATAAATTTCTTGGTCCCCTGGTCTTGGTCTCTTGCGATTCTCGTTTTGCCGAATAGTGGGTTTCACTGAAAAGTGTGTACTTATTCATTTGGGTTGATATTTTGCCTCTCATCTGCCCAGTGAAATGTTTAGCCAAATGAAATTCTAGCTTAATTTTGTTTTTCAAAGTGCCTTTTTCAGTTGTTTTAGTCTCATGAAGCGCTGTGAAATGAGCTTGCCTTCATACGTTCATTCAGTCTTCGCAGACCTTTTGTCGATGTAGCAACAGGTTAAATTTTGCCTTGGCTTATGATTTCCGAGCTGGTTGGGTCGTATCTTCTCAAACGAAATTCTTTTAACGGCCGTTTTGTTGGACGACTATATAAGCGACTTTCGCAGTGTCTCGGTTCATCTGAACCGTGTTTCGAGGCAGCTTCGTGTGCAGCTGCCTCTGATACGACTGCTCGTGTGAATTTGAAATTTCTCAATATGCAAGTTTCTGTAAACCTCTCTGTGTGTTTTCCGTTTAACGGTCCTATGACAAAGACGTATAACAATGCCAGATGTTTTACTGTTACCGGCGTTAGTGTGACGTCGTCAGCAACGATTTTGATTACCCGGAAGTTTCATTGGAACGAATCCGGTCTTGTAAAATGGTCCACCATCTTGATTTATTTCGCGTCACCAAGTGTCACTAAGGTCCGTATTCGTTTATTTATTGAAAATGTGACAATTGAAAACCCGAGATGTTTGGCCTCTTCGGAATTTGTTTCGTCCGTTCAAGCATAGGCTGAGCTTTTCACCGATGTCTTCAATCTTCACGGCTCAGTCGTGAGGTCCACAAATGTTTTCTAATTTATTGGAATTAGGATCGGTGGGTAATGGTCCAAGGAATATTTCTGGCTACACGGCTCTCGGCGATTTCCCACACCTTAGAAGCACTATTGCCGGAGTTTTTGGGCAGCAGGAAGCGACTGAGGCTACCGTACCGCAATGCGGAGAGGGTGGAATACGCGGGAAACTTTCATAGACCTGGTTTGGAGAAACATTACAACCGCAAAAAAGCGTTTTTCGGTTGTTCTCTTGTTGAGAAGTTAATTAAGCAACCAATCACTCCTAAACTATTGACCGACTACTCCGTTCCGTTTATGTCACTCGCAGTATCTATCTTTTTCTATTAGAAACCATAACTATTTCATAAGGTGACCACACGCGTGATGGAATTTGGCAAAGAACAGTTGGATTATATGGTGTTTTACAGAATGAAACCTCATGATATCTCCACAAAAACAGGGCGGCAGTTAATAACACTTCCGGTGTTGGCAGTTGGACTTCGGTTTTCTCAACCGCTCTATGCAAAATTTTGTGACAAAAGTGATTCAACCTCAGCTATTTATCACAGTTGGTCGTACGTTGGCTTAAAGTGCTTCCGATTAAACCTTTTCCCTAGTGTGAGGTTGCCAAAGGTTGCTAAAACATGCCATTCAGCATAAAAATTGCGCACAAGGCGACAGTTTTTCGTATGAATTTTTGGCTTTTTTTGCCCTGTGTGTAGTGAATATGGCTGACCAAACCCCGTCGTCCTAGGTCCCTTGCAGTTCTTGGGACTCCATACAACGTGTGCTTATCGATCAATTTTTTAGAGCAGTCCGGAACTAATTGCGACCTGTAGCACAATCACATATTCAACCTTTGATTCTATTAGGAGAACCAGCTCCGAACGTANACGTAACGGGACTACATAACAGCCAATGGAATGACCGTTTTTCGTTGAAACAGATTTCATTGGTTGTTCTTCACTCGCCCTTGACAGATGAGTTGTATTCTTAGTATCGATTTTGACCGCTTGTACGCGACAGTGATCACTTTCGGCGACTTTTTCTGGTTTGGCCAAGTGCACCAGACTATCAATCGGCTATCCAGACCGGAGTTCGCGGTAAAAGAAGGCATTAGGGAGAATGTGGTCCGCTACAGATTCTATCAGATTCTGTCTTCCTGGTGTGCACAAAACTCGTATACTGGAAGGAAAGCAAGACGTTGTGCAAAATTCACTCATCTTTTCCATCAGTTGTGGAAACCACATGGAAATTAGAATGGAAAGATCTAGAATCCCCGACCGTAGTATGCCCCCATAGGTGCCTGATATATTTATATAGCAATAGGTGTCTTTATGCCTCGGTGTCTGCTATGTCTCCCCAATATGATGCTGCTTGTATCGACTACAGTGGTCCCGGATACTTTCACATCCAGAAAATAGTCAGTTAGAAAATATGGTTACACTGAATCGTTTATATCGTACATGCAATATTTACGGTCACTCGGCAAACTTGTCACCGACACAACGTTGTGTTTTTAAATAGAATCGACTCCCGTTCACACGTTTTGCATATGGGGTGTAATCAATCCTGACGTTGCTGCCTATTTCAGGATTCATTTCAAGTTGATATTTTTCATGTTGATTATGCATTTATGGGAAATTACAACTGACTGTCGATCAGCAAAACAATGCAAGCGGGGAATTCACCTTAGATAGGAAAACCTAAAACGGTTGTGGACACTTTGACACGTGAATGAGCTTGCAAGGTTGTTGAACTGGTTGATGTTGTTCTATTCAGTGGGCTTAGCAAGTGACTTAGAGACGTTTCGTCTCCGAGCCAGGATTGATCATTTATGTAGGGTTCATTACAAGTTACGAGTCTCAGTCACACTCTCCGCCGTCGGTAACACCTTGTTCAACTTTAAGAAGACGTTGGCGTTGAGAAATGTTGAAGTAAGAGTTTCGTTCGCCGCGGTTGAGTCTGATCACCGTCATTAGAACTACGAATTTTACCAGCAGTTTCCTCGGAATGATGCTTGTATCACCAAATAAAGTTATTTTGAATTTCAAATTCTTCCCTCCAGGAATATCAGATAGTCCTGAAATATCAAGATGAAAGATTTTGAATCACCTAGAGCAAGCATCTCACGAATATAGCAGCGACGTTCAAGCCTTTCACAATTTGATCGTCCATCAATCTGCTGAGCGTGTGTGATTTGTGGCTCGATGGAGTAAAAGCTACCGGAGTTGCTCAGTAGAGTTGATGGAGAAAATCGATCTCTTCTACTCAGATACCGGGGAAAAGGAAGGCCTACTCTGCGGAGTTGTTTATTGGAGAAATACCAACTGAACAGTTACAGACTACTGGACAGGGAAGCAAAACTCTCATCTTGGTTACAAAACAGAATATCATTCTTCTCCTTGAACGCGTCTTCCTTAACCTTCCTGGATATTCATTGACTGTTACTCAAATGCTACAAAGCGACTCCATAAATTCCGTAATAGATCTCACTATTCCAGAGGCGCGAAGCGGATTTAAGAGAAAACCCTACTCGCATGCCTCATCAGTAGTATACACTTTACACTGGTACAAGCCGCGAAATTGTTTGGAATAAAATGCTTTCATCGAAAAGCAACCCACGCAGTTTGTCAGTTTCGGTACACGAGCGCGATTCACACAGAGCACCTGATCAAATGACCTTTACGCTTGGAATACGAGAGCATTTGCAAAGCGCTTTGTTGTGCGGCCTAAGAGAACCCCGCATGGCCCGTGTTTTACAACGTTTTATGGGTGTATACAAGCGCGGTAGCCTGTTTGTCATACGACAGATACGTGTGAACCTACTATCGTTTCCTCTCACTGCTTCTGGGTATGCAATGACAGAGCCATCATTTTACACGTGACCCTTTAGCTAACCAAGATAAAATACTCTCTGGGTCTGTCTATGGAATGTATATGCCGTTTTTCGGAAAGAACACGCTATTTTGCGCATGATGCTCAAACCAAAAGTTCGTTGTCCAACATTTGGTTTAGCCCTGGGTGACCAGTAAAGTTCAACTTGACGTGTTACTAATAACGTCTGAGCATTCCACTCCGTTTGTCGAACTTCCGACACATACGCCGAAATCGCCTTTCGTCATCAAAAGCCACCGATAGCTATGAGTCGTTCTGTTGACGATTTCGAATAGATGGCTCTACTCAGTAAAAGATGGGTCCAATAGCTGAAGCTCTGTTTATTCAAAGTTCCAGCGTGCTCTCCTGATTGCCTGTCTCTGCTGTCGCGCCGGGAGGTGGCAAGAGGTTTGGGTCCACGAGTTGTCATACATCCGCAAATCCGAGGATGCAGTGATGCGTGCGCGAGACGGAAGTACTTTGGTAATCAAGTTCGCGGTGTGGATTGTTTGGGCTAAACTGAGGATTAACTAGTGGCCGAGACGGTGGAAATTTCTAAGCATCACAGCCTGGATTGAATCGAATGTGCGGAACTGGCGAGCGTATGGAGAGCGGCCTTTGATAAACCGAGTTGACACGTGACTGTGTGGTTTCGGTTAGCAAAAAACAGGGGATGGAATTCCCAACCCGACCAAAGATCACAGAATCCCTCTTGCTTACACAACTATCTTAGCACTAGCTCATCCATACAGACGGACGAAGAGTGCAAACGACGTTCAAGCGGAATCATCACGTGAACCAGAAGCACTAGACCCTCAGCCAACCTCAGATCAATTTAGGCTCTCCCATCAACTGAACACTTGGTGGCGCACCTTAGCACACCTAACTGATATTTAGCTTGGATTAGCTGATTTATTCTCCTTCCGCCTTATTAAATCTCGACTAACCTCGTAACCTAGTCACTTGGCCTGACGAAGATTTTATGTCAAAAGCGAAATGTTGCCCAGCGATAAATCTACCGGTTGTTAGCAAACTTTTACTAAAAAACGACAGCAGCATTGCAGTTCAGCCGCACAGACCGTCCACGTATGCTCTGTCTATCCAGTATTAGCAGACTGGTGTTCAGATCTCCATAGTATGTTTGTGTCCCATTATTCCATTCCTCTCTTCAGGAATCGATTAGGATAATCGTTTTCCACGAATGCGTTAGGCAGACATTCAAATCCTGGAGCTATTTCCGACGTGCAATTACTGGATAGTGTGCCGTACAAAATTGTCGGGGAAACAAAATCGAATAAATCCGGCTCGCCCGGCTACGCCTCAGGTGGACATGTTTCCACGTGGTCCTACCGCCTTGAATCTTGACGGAGCAAAGCTCATAACAAACTAGTTTGCGAATGAGTGTATTTCGTTAACTTCGTGTAATTTGGTTTCAAGTATAACATAAGGTTGACGGAAACTCGGGGACTGAGTTTACCTGATGAGCCCCAAAATGGGCGAAACCGATCGTAGGCTGTCGACACGTTTTCAGCAAACTTATGAAAAGTGCAGCAAAAACATACAAAGATCATTGTGCTAATTCCGACCAAATTTGACGTTACAAACCAATAAAACTGCCACAGATCTTTCATTCTGTTACTCATCAGCAGGACACCAGGGAAAACAAAATCTAAACGCTCACAGTTCTTCTCTAAACACTGTGTGATTTCGAAATTCAACAAAGATGCATCGGCCAGAATCCGACCAAGGATAAAGCCCCCCCCCCCGGGAGAATCAGCACAAATGCTATTCACCTTTGGAAAGGAATCTGACGTTTACAGTACACTGCAAAAGATGATAATCAATAATGTTTTCAGACTCTGTGTTGTCTGAATGATTTTGCATGTATAGTTTACAGTTTGAATTAGTTACACTTGAGTGAACAAGGAATGTGCATCTGAGCGGAATACCTCCTTAGCTGATAATCAAGTCTAGGCTCACAGTAATGTTTTGGAAGGGCGAGAAACCGTACATACAAATCCGCACGCTTGACAGATCATCGGTCTCGAATTCCGGCCAAAAGAGTGCGACTGATCCCATCATCTGTGTAAAATCGGTCGTCTGTTCGACTGCCCACACCACCTGTTCCTCATCAGAGTGTCTTAATCCGATTAAAGTATTTGAAATTCCTTCCTATGTTGTAGAGATCTGCCTAGATATTTGCGTCTACAAATGTTGGGAACTTCTGAAAGTAGAACAACTGCGTGGTCGCCTGGACCACAGATACAACCTTTAGCTATCGGTAAACACTAGTCGCGACATACACACCTAAAACCAAAAGGATTACTCTCACGAAGTGTCCTGGCGTTTGATCATATCACTGAAAAAATGCATACGTATTATTTATTTTTGTTCATAGCCACACCACTCTCGTTTGAACGGCCGTGTTCCTGTTCTGGCCTACTTATTCCGGTGGGTTTACACCAGAGGGAACCAATGGACTCGAGTTTCGCTCTGATTAGAGCTCATCACCAGTGCATATCCAATGGCCGTGCCGGGATTTTTGAACCCCGGACATCTGACATGCGAGGCGAGCGTGTAACCACTACTCCACCAACGCACGTTGGACGCATCTGAATTATCACGTCTGAACACGCGAAACGTGTTCACACTTGAGCGATGTGATTGGTGTGCCCGACTCATCGAACGACGACCCAGTAAGTGTCCTGGTTGTGGCGATCGATTGACCCGCCAGTCAGGACTTCCCAGTTAGGTAGCGTGGCACACGCCTGAAACCCACTGGGCAGAATTTTGGTTGCAATTTTGGGGTTTTGCGGGATAGGTATTGTTGCTCACCTTCCGGTGCATAGCTGCCATACCACCCAAAGGAAGCATGAGGGCTGACATACTGCCAGGTTGCTCAAGCCTAGACAGGGGAAGCCCAGAGGCAGAGTTCGGGTTTGAACCACGGACCTTCCGGTCATTAAATTCGCACTCTAGCCACTCGGTCCATCTCATCCCCCAGAAAATGCATACAAGAATGCACGTATACAGAAACACCTCCCACACTACTGATTTGCCTAAAGAATGGCCTGAGATAATTTATTCTAGTTTTTTTCATACATTTGTCTCATTTGTATAATGCGTTTATCACCATTCCAAGTTCTATTGTTTTCAACTGACAGCTGCTTGCATTTGCCAATGAATGAATTCGATTGAATCTGTCCCAACCGCTCCGCTGTTCCAACTCCATTGCAGGTTTTGTTTCAAATTTCTCAATGACTATATTTCTCCAATAATTGTTCTGCTTGGTATCATCGGAAATATCCTCTCGATAATTGTTCTTCGAAGTCCTCGAATGCGATCTCCAGTATCCTTATATTTGCTCAGTCTCGCTGCGTGTGATATTGCTCTTCTAATGGCTGCCGGTGGGTTGTTCCTGTGCAGTGATCTAAGCGGTGAACCACAGTGTCAGGAGAACGACACCCTTTCGGCATATAATTGTTCGAACAGTTCATTGTCCATACCTTTTGTCATGGAACAACTGCTCTATCCGTTAGGACTGACTGCTCAGATGGCAACCATATGGATCACCGTTTGTCTAACAGCCGAACGTTTCATCGCCGGTTGCTATCCTCTTCATGCGAGTATACTTTCCAGCATTCCACGAGCTCGTATGGCCACACTGTGCTGTGTCCTCTGCGCTGCTGTTTACAACCTACCACGATGGTTCGAATTGTCCTACTTCAGAGACAGTGTGGCTGGAACACTTGGCTCCAGTTCCAATTGTGATGTCGCAGTGTCTAGCGTCACCTGTCTATGGCACACCACTTTCCGCGTGGTCTACTACACATGGGGCTACATCCTTTTCATGTTTCTCTTACCTGTTGTCGCACTCACAGTAATGAATGTGAAACTGATGCAAGCTCTTCGAAGATCGGACGTCTTTCGAACGGTGTATCCGGCCACATGTTATTGTCAAGCTCCCTGTAGTTCGTCGTTCGGTGATCAGGCAACCGGTCCAGTTGTTTTGGACGAAAATCATGAATCCGTTGAGCGTCGCGGCTGTTTGAAATTTTGTCATCAGCACATGGCTCGAGTTTATCCAAAGTTATCCAATAACCATTGGACTGTGCAACGTAACCCGAGTCAAGCTAGTTCATCCGCCGTGCAACATTGGAGAGGGACGTCTAGGCGTGCCGCAAAAACCGAAAGAAACGTAACCCGCATGGTGGTTGTGGTTGTCGGAGTTTTTGTATTCTGTCAACTTCCAGCAATGGTTTACAATATCTATTTCGGTATCACACCCCAAGTTCAACCCGTCGCTGGTTGGTGCATATTGTCAGAAGTGCGAAATTTCCTTGTAGTTCTAAACTCGAGCATCAATTTCGTGATTTATTGCTGTATGGGAGCCAAGTTTCGTCGAAGTTTTGTTCACGTGATCACTCCATGTTGGGAGAAACATCTCGTGGCATATCCAATACGATCACATATTTATCGGATGGTCGATATGAAAGCTGAGGTGTGATGAATTTTAAAACTATACATGTATATTTTCAATTACAAAAACAACGGATAATATACGGGTGTTATTTGTACTGAAGGCGTTTTTTGAGTGTGTATTATGCATACTTTCTCCAATGCGACTTTTTAAAGTGCACGATTGTGGATGCAGTTTAGTTGCTGAGTAACATATGCATTTATCGATTGTAGTGGAGGGAATTTTACGGAGAGTTCTCCGTGTCAATGAAACTAGTCCATGCTGAAAAAGTGAGCAGTATTCTACAAACGTTTTATCCTTACTGGGAATGATCCGTGATATAAACACCTCGCCAGACTTCAGGTAGTTTCAAGCACAAACCTTACGGTCCGGCGACGAGTGTCGGATCAACAGTGTGATCACCTCACACACACACACACACCACCAACTTGACTGTTTTAAAATGACCAAGAATCTCTATTTAGCTCAGAGATGGAACAATTTCACGTGCAGGGTGGGACGTCAGCGGCTTTCGGCGTTCGAGAGGATGTAGCGACGGCACACGTCGGTTCTGAAATGCACAGATATAGAGATTGGTATTACTGAATCGACGCACAGCACACATTCGCACAGGTCGAGTGACACAGGAAAGAAGACCGGAGCGTGGCAACAACACGCATGTATTCATCCGAAACCGAAAGTCGGGGGGCGGGTACCAAGTTAGGTCAAGGTCAGTCAGCGGTGGGGTGTACAAGCGGGCTACTCTTTCCTGTCCGGGGCTCGTGGTAGCTCGTCTGTTGTACGTGCAATAAGGAGAGAGAGAGAGAGAGAGGCACACGTAAAGCATGTGATAGACGTGCAAGCATATACAGACGAGTTTCGACCGCGTTATCCACGACATGAATGGAACTTCCGCTTGAGAAGTCGTCATTCCAAATGGTGGTCAACTCGTGACCATTTGATCTGGCTTCCTTGATTGACAGATGAGTCTAAGTGTGATCTAATCACATCGCTGGTAAGGCACTCATTGGTGTTCAAACTGGTAACCAGAAGGTTGCGAGTATGACCTCTGAATTTCTTAAGAAACCGCTTTATATTGCTGCTCTACTTTTTAACACAGATAGGCTTAACACACCCAGGACGGAATTCTTTGAGAATGTAGTCGGGTGGGTTAATGACGTAACTTGTGGAAGGTTTTGAGAAAATAAACTAGGAAGTCAGGCCACTTCTGAAGTCTATCCATTAATCGTAACTACAATAGACCAGGGCAATTGATCATTAATTAATCAATTAATTAATTAATCATCAATTAACCATTAATTAATTGATGCCAATGTACTGAGCTAGATTAAGACGGGATGACTTGGGAAATTTACAGACGTCCAAGGCAGAACAAACCAGAGTAGTCCAGAATAGATCATTTTCGTTCCAGTAACACGATCCTGCTCTTGTGTCGCTTGCCAAATTGTATCGGTCAGTCTGGTCCCAACAAAAACGATAAACTAATAATCCCTGAGTTGAAACTCACGTTTGTGGTCTAGCAACCATGCCATCCGAAGGAATTAGGAAGGTTGAGTTATCTCCTGTTTTCCCAAGTCTAGGTAGCAACAGTCCAGAAGCACAGGTTGGGTTTGAACCACAAGTTTCCGGAAAATATGTCCACCCCTTGAACACTGGGTCGTCTCGAGCCCAAACCCGAGAAGCGCTGCAGATTAGTTTTATCCTCATTGCGAGTGAACAGCAGTGCGCATCTCACGAACCCGTAATTGTTTGGTCAGTAATCTGAACACTGCTCTTCAGCCCCGAACGGTTAAAAACTTTGAATTGAATTACTTATAGTCAGTTGAGATGCATATAGGCTAACAGCATTCCAATAATTTCTGTAAAAGCTCTGTGCCGTTAGGAAGCTACAGGTGTGATACACACTGAGCTTGAAATCTAATCCCCAGTCCGGCCTAACTCCGGGCCAATAACAAAACATTGTTTGGGCAGATGCCAACTACAAGCTATCCGACAGACAAAGCCTGGTCTCCAAATTTAGGATTTTCTAAAGCCTCTACAAAATATCAAAACAAAGATGTCAGATCCGCAACTTTCCAAAAACTTTTGTGAACGGCTAGTCCAAAGTTGGAGGCTTGCGGAAAAACGAGGTTGTTGGATATCTTGAGAATACGAGCGTATGAGACTTGGCAACTGATCGTCAGATTTCATGTGAGGGGTCACTTAGGAGCAGCTTTCATCCTACCAGTATCCCCATTTTTTTCAGAAATCGCAAAACTTTAATCTACTTTTCTGTATCAAGGTTGCGCCTGCAGTTCGTATATCAGGTGAATCAATGTTTTCGAAAGCGCGACCTCGCACACAGCAGTCGGAAAGAAAACGATCTGGCCTCTGATCTGAGTTGCTATAAACGCTCATTGCGACAGGTGTTTCACGCTCCAAAATTTCCTCAGTTACCTCCGTCTGCCATCCAAAAAACCAGTCAGCACCATAACATATGGCATGTAACATTAGTTGAACTGCTAATCGGCCAAACCAAAGTAAATTCAGCTGCCAACTAAAAGGTCGCATTATTGTCCAAGCGAGGGATGTGCGGTGGACTATCTTGGACCCTTTTGATAAATCTCGCTCACAGAACATCAAACCGTAGATCTCGTTAGACAGCCAGCATCTACACGCAAACATTCACAAGAGTTGAAAGAATTATCTCGTTTTTTTTCATTTCCTGAATCTGTTTTATTCTAAAACAACCGAAACAAACCGAGATGTTACTTTTGCTTGTAGGTATCTCTCTCGAAGAACAAAACATCCGGGAATAACATTTTCTCACCAAGATTCGTGCCTGAATAACACGTGGTCAGGTTACAAGATGATCCAAATCTGTCTGTTCCCCACTCCCGGAAAGACAATGTTCGTACACGATACTTCCGGACAATTCAACTCAAAACAAGGGTATCAGGAAAAATAGTCCGTGCGATCTGAGTCAGGGTAGAGTTGCAGAAACAAGAACAAGTGTCATTTGTTTAGAGAGTATCGCTTCAGTTAGCCTTACCTCCCTAGGTGAACTGAGGTTACAAGTAACCAAAACCCCAAGGTATAGTAGCCGCCCGCAGGACATTGGAAAGCCACTAGGTCGTTGAAAGTCCCCACCTGGTGAGTAGTGAATTCGAATTCTAGTCACGTGGTTTTTGCTCCGTAACTCCTCACTGTGACAGGCTTACTTATGAATTGTTCGCTGAACTGGGCAATTCGATTGCAAACGTTTCATCACCAATCAAGGTGATATCATCGGTGCGTTGTTAGAGAGCGTAGCGGTGCGTACCGATGGGTTGGTGGTTGTACGTTGGGTAGTGTTACGTGGGTGCGTTAATAGAAATGCTGCTAAACGGGGTTGACCTTCGATCACGATTGGTTGTTCGGCCCGTCGGTTCAATTGGTTGTTCAGTGATCCTGTGTACTGATTGATGACCACGTGACCTTTGAGCCTGGCCTCCCCTGCCCTCGTGCTCTGATCGATGCTGGAGTGACCACAGCCGTTAACCTCTCTGGGTTCCGGCTCGTAATTGCAAGCAGTTCCTGCTTCCTTGAATCCGATATTTGGCTCTTCTTGAGTATTCCGGTGAAAGAGTTGGCCCTTTGCACCTAGCGGTGCGTAACTTGTTCCAGTTTAATGCATTATCCGATATTGGCTCTTCTTGAGTATTCCGGTGAAAGAGTTGGCCCTTTGCACCTAGCGGTGCGTAACTTGTTCCAGTTTAATGCATTAGTTGATCGAATCGGCCGTGGAATATCATGCCTTCAGAAATTCCCTTCGGTACGTCGTGTCTCCGTATGCCAAAATTCTCACGTTTTCATGTTGACTACGTGACCTTCTTAGTCTTCTTGTATGGATATCAAGGATAAGGGGTCATGTCTCCTGACAGCCGCGTTGTGTTCCTTTGTTTGTGTGCGTAAATTCCTAGCGGTTTGTCCAACGTAGAATTTGTTGCAGCTGAATCGGTGTGCCACATTGTTCCTCTTGGTTTTGTCTTGATCGCACTTCGGTCTGCAGATCAGTTTCTTCGCCGTGGCATTCGATGAGTCTTTTTCGGCCAACAATCTGGTTGTCTGTCACAAGCGTTACTTGTGACAGCTAGGTGACACGACCATTTTCAGTTTTCCAACAATCGGCCAACTTTATGGGCGCGTGCCACATACATATCCACCTTGTCAGTTTGCAGATTCTATAGTTTAATCCGCCTAGACCCCTGTCCAACGTAGAAAACTCAGTTTTTTCTATCCGATACGGCATTACGGGACATCGTTTTGATGTTTGACAAATTCAAACAAGGCAGTGAGAGCTATCAAGATGCGGGATGGATTCATTCCATCCGCTGACTTAAAATATGAGCGCTTGAAGCCATTGCGTTTGTGTACATCTGATACTCGTGTGAGGAGGGTCGGTGGATGGATTCAATCCGCTGACTTAAAATATGAGCGCTTGAAGCCATTGCGTTTGTGTACATCTGATACTCGTGTGAGGAGGGTCGGTGGATGGATTGTAAGTAAAGCCAGTCAGCGCGATAACACCAGAGAATCGTCGATTCTTCCCTGTTGGGAATCATCAGTAGTGCCCATCTCATGAGTCTACGAGAAGTTTCGAACCCAAACCTTTCCGATCCGCGGTTGAAAGCCAAGAGCGGATGAGAGGCGGTGTGATTAATCTTTATTTAGGCACTGTTTTAGACAGGCTTGGTAAACAATGGGTATTTCTTTCAACCGGGAAACGTTTTGCTCCCTCAGGTCAAGCGAGCAGGCAGACAGAAAACTAATCAGTGAAGATTCTTCAGATTGGCTTACTAGATCAGTGTCGCAGTTTCAATTAAACGGTCTTTTGGGTTTGTGTGATTGCCCAAATCTTACGGTTGATGGGTCGAGGAATTTCAGTTTTTCTTATCAGGTTTCGTTCCGTTATCATCCACACCAAGTCGCTTCAATTGATGATTCACCTTGGGTGCCGCTGGCAAATTTTGTTCGTTTTTGTGGACCTATGAGTGCTCCGACTACAACACCAACTGTCAGTTCGACTCTCACCGTTCATAACTGATGTCAAAGCGATATCTACTACCGCTTCAAGTCAATCAATCCTACACTCATGTCTCTTGCTCGGTAAAACAGTGATGAGGGAGTAATCGCGAACACCGACTTCCGATCGGCAGACGAGTAGATCAAAGTCACCCCAGTGTCAGTTGGCTACGCACACACTGTGATTTTTATGTTCTCACCGGTCTTATATGTCATACAGTACTCAATCAAAAATGGAATCTCTCCCCATATTAAGTTTGATGCGCGAATTTAGGTCATTCAGATAGGTGTAAAATTCGTTTCATCGCGTCCAAACGGTAATGTGTATAACATCAGAATACATTAGTCACGTTGTTATACCTTTTTATTGAGTACCAACTACGATGTTAGGTATGCTTTCAAGCATTCCACTGTTTTATCCACCGTGGGCTGTATCTGTTCTGAAAGGGTAGTGTTTGCTAGTGAAAAGGAGAAGGCTTTGGCTGCGAAGTTGCTTCCTAGCAAACACCAACTCAAACGGCTGCAGACTAATGGACAGGGAAGCAAGACTCTCATATGCATCTTGTTTACAAAAACTGAATATCCTTGAGCGCGTCTTCCTGAACTTTCCTGGATATTCATTGACCGTTACTCAAATGTAAGCAAATGCTACAAAGCGGCTCCACAAATTCCGTAACAGTTTCACTTTTCAAGAGACGCGAAGCGGATTTACGAGAAAACATACTACTCGAATGCCCCGTCAGTAGTATCTGGCGTTACACTAGTAGTAGTCGTTTGTTTACCAATAGAAAGTCCATTTTTGGTAGGTTTGTATGTATCCGATTGGCATTTATGAGAATGTCATCTGCTTCCGCAAAAGGACCTTGCTATTTTTTTTTGTAAAGTCCCGGATTTGAACCGGTTATAGTGTCACCCCTCCCTCGGCCACCGACATCGCATCACTTGTTCACGTTTTGACTTGCTCATAGAGTGACGATTTATCAGATGAAAGATTCCCTCGTCACATGAGACCACCAACCTCAATTACCGTCAGTTAGCATTTGGCTTAGAGGACTAGTAATCTCACAGGATGAGTGAAACTTTCATCTGAGAAGTTCTCTGTCCGACAGCCACGTGCTTTCCGTGATTGAAGGGTGAGTAGCGCTATATATCTTATTTGAGTGATACCTGCTGGTCGGCCGTTTGTGGCCAAATGGTCGAACATGGTAGCTGCTGACAGGGAGGTTACGATTTCGAAACTCTGAGGATATGTATAAGACTGATGGTGATTCTCAATACGGATGAAACGGTCGTACAGTGACTGGTTTCGCGAATCCCAGGTCTTATTCAGTCCAGTTCCCAAACAGAACTAGAGTGACTGACATTGGTTGTCCTGACGACCAGAACGCCTAAAAGTGGAAACGCGTTGTGCTTTTCAGGATACAGACAAATAGTTTGCTGTTTCAAAGGGTGTTAAAAATAGAGCGCACGTATTCATGTAATTTTTTCTACGCGTATAACTTTATAAAACAGCTAGGGTGTGGCAAATACTGATCTTTGGTCGTTGGCTTGTTCGCTGAGCTGGGCGATTTGATTACAGACGTTTCATCACCAATCGAGGTGACATCATCAGTGCGTTATTGGGAAGCGTAGTAGTGCATAGCGCTGGGATGGTGGTTGTGCGTTGAGTAGTGTTACGTGTGTGTTAATATAGGTGCTGGTAGCCGAGGATGACTTTTGACCGCGATTAGTTGTTTGGTCCGGCGGTTCCATTGGCTGTTCTGTTATCCCGTATTCTCATTCGCCGATGCCCACGTGACCTTTGAGCTTAGAATCCCCTGCCATCGTAATCTGGTCAATGCTGGGGGACCTTTGTCCTTTCTAGTTTCGGATTGTGACCTTTATTGATTTGCCTCCAAGGGGTTCCTTGTTTCTTTGTTCGTGAATCCAATATTCGGTCCTCCTTGAGTGTTCCGGTTGAGATGTTGGTCTTTTGCACGTAGAGGTGCGTAAATCGGATCCAGTTCGATGCACCGGTTGATCGAATCTTCCATGCACTACCAAGCTTCGGGAAATCCTCTTTCGTATCACGTGTCTCCGTATGCCAAAAGTTTTGCGTTTTTCAGATTACATTTGTGGCCTTCTTGGTCCTCGTGTATAGATGTCAAGGACAAGGGGTCATGCCTTCTGACAGCCGCGTTATGTTTCTTTATTCGTGTACATAATTTCCTCCCAGTTTGTCCAACGTAGAATTTGTTGCAGTTGTTGAGTGGGCATTGGCGAATGGGGACACAGGACAACGAAGCCCGACCGAACAACTAATCGCGGTCAAAAGTCATCCCCGGCTAGCAGCACCTACATTAAAACACACGCAACACTACTCAACGCACAACCACCGCTACGCACCACCACGCTCCCCAATAACCCACTGATGAATGTTGGCGGAACGCTTGCAATCAAATTTCCCAGCTCAGCGAACAAGCCAACGACTATCTATGCTACTTGATCTACCGACATTTCCTTCCATGGAATACTGATCTTTGTTTGCTTAGATTGAGTCGGAAAACACCAGTCAGGGATACAAACGATGGCGGGAACTGGTGAGATTCTAGAAAATTACATAAGCAATTACGATTTTAGCGAACGGAATATAAGTGGAAAGTGACGGCACATCAAACTAATATGAGATCCTCCGAGAGAAAGAATACAAAATCATGCGGAGGGTTGCCTTGAGGGATTTCAGAAAATTTAGCAGCTGACTGTCAACAGGATGACCCACTCAGGAGCAAATTTGGACATGGGAGCATAATGGGTGAAAGGTGTGAGAATCTGTATGAAACGTGAAATTATGTAGCAAAGGAATGCGTAACTCAAGAATGGTGTGTCCTTGCAAGTGCGGAACCTTATCTGCTTGTGTCATGGTGCCTGTCGCCCTAGTTTCTACTGAGATTGAATGGGACATCCAGTTTACATACTTTGTCTGCCTTCAGGCTGATGAAATCTTGGTTCGTCTTCAACTTCCGTGAAGTCCTCGCTTGTTCGCTTGACAGAAGGTTATTTTTTCAAAATCGGCGAGGAGAACAGCTGCTTAAATCAAACGGTTTCCGTCAGTCTGACGTCCGTTTTTAGGAGACTGATTTTTCCTGAGTTTCAGAGCAAATTTTCAAACTCCGTTTCTGTTGAAGTCAGGTCAGTTTGTTTTCAAGCAAAATTTTACAAGCGAGTCCAAACAACAATGCTTCCAGTCAGAGCCCAATTTCTTCTAACTCTGAAAAACAGAGAGTATGTGATTTAGAAATTCAGCGTTTTCAAGACATTTTGCACCTTCGCGTTCGTATATTGTTGGCTATATTTCGGCAGTGATAGGCGGTAACCGACCAAAATGCCATTTGTTTAAATCGACCAAAGAACGTTCGCGAGATGGTACTCAACGTGATTTCGCGCGAAAGCTCCTGGATCCCGAAAGCGGCAAACTTTCGAGCACTTGATGATCCAGTTCGTCAGTTGCCGGTTCATGATACTACAACGGCAGGAAATCCATTCTTTTCCCAGTTTCCGGAACCATCTGAATTGGCGTGACCTTGAACAACAAAAATTTGAAAATTTGCAGGGAGCCTGAATGAAGGGTACCTCATCTGTTTTAGTTTATCTGGAATTGGCCAAATGTGACCTTGACAAAAATTTGAAAATTTGCAGGGAGCCTGAATGAAGGGTACCTCATCTGTTTTAGTTTATCTGGAATTGGCCAAATGGTTGGTTTTTTCTAAACAAGGTGACTCACAAACTGTTCCATGCATTGCTAAAAAGTTCAAAGCTTTCCGTCCTAACTTGCCTGAGTCTTAGTGATATAGTCCCAAACTCGCATACAAAATAGTTCGGCCTTGTTGTTCGTTCGTGACAACTACTCAACACTACGATTGACTCATTTGAATATCCCAAAATATTATCTTGGATGTGAGTGAAACGATAACTGACGCGGCATATTAAGCTTGAATTGCGCGGATTAAGCACTTTTAGTCGGCATGGGTACTCTTCAGCAGAGGTGTGTGTCCAGGAAATACCCTCTTTGAACACGTGAGCAAACAGAACAACAGTTCTTGTATTCTGGCTTCATAAAAATGACAAGAAAGCAAAAACGTCAGGACTAACAAAAAGAAATTAGACACATTGACCTCATCAAGTCAGTTTGCAATTTTGCATTCTTAGTACTAAATGAAACGATGTATCAACAGCTCCTCGGGTATCCGAGGACATCCGCATCACTGCGGGTGATGCTACATGAAGGATGTCTCACCAGCTCATTTTTGGAAAGTAGAATCGTTTACTAGCTGATGACATGAAAGCATGTTTTCTAAATCGATTTCAGACATATGCTTGGCGGTTTGGTTACGAAATTTAGGACTTCAGTGGATACATTCCAACCGAAATTGGCCGTCGCACCTAGCAGTGCCTTCGAGAGGGGGATATTTTGTTAAGAAAACATCACAAACGAGAGATTCAGCTGAGTTCCAAGTGAGTCCCGCGAAAAACCAAGTTGATTTACAAATGAGTGTATACTCGATAATTTAGTGAAATTTGGTTTCAAGTGGAACCTAAGGTTGGCGGAAACCCGTGGACTGCGCCTACGTGATGAGCCCCAAGAAGGGCGAAACCGGTCGTGGACTGTCGACGGATTTTCAGCAACCTTATGAGTAGTACATCACAAAGATATACATGTATCGCGATATCTCGAATGTCGTAGCGACTGAAACATGAGGCGGCCTGGTACAGCAAATTCAGTTGTCTGAGAACATCACAAACGATAGATTCAGCTGGGTTCTAGTTGAGTCTCTCGAAAAACCAAATTAGTTTGCAAACGAGTGTGTATCTTTGACGTTCTGTCCGTAGTCATGCGCAACGCACCCAGGGAATCTATGACTGATTCGAATGCCATCGTGTCTGAATGTTTGATTTCACGTAAGCAATGCAGGGAGTTGAGAATTTTCGCCAGGACGGTCATGAGAGGATTTTGATATCGCCGAGTACTTGAAAAATGAGTTTCCTACTCCTCATTAGGTCGACCAACCACGTATCTCTCAAGGATATGAAAGTCCGACAAGCTAAAGACGTAATAATGCCGACAAAGATTTACTTGTGCACGAATTTTTCACGCCAGCTTCTCCGGCGCACTCACCTGGCTCCGCAAAATAACGGGTCAGATTGAATAAACTGAGAAACTCAGCGATTTTACATGAATTCGACGATTCAGTGAGTTGCGAACTTCCGCAGGGTTACATTCTCCGCGAATCACTTACACATGCCGATAGTGGATCGATCAGGATCAGACCCGATCATCCGCTGAACTACATGTGCGTATATGACTATAGTGGCAATTTTCGGCATCTCATGCCGAAAAAAAACAAATCCTCGATCGTCACCATATTCCCAGAATTGTCATACAAAGACGCTTCTCAGATATCAACTTGAATCCGGGTCATGAAATCGGAGACAACGTATTGATTACCTCAAGGTCACATAATGTCAAATGTTGGCCAGTTTAGATAATATAGGATGAATTCGCTTATCGGCGTAGACAAAAATGCGTTTGATTCTTCATAAAGGAAACTACTCGCAAGGTTGCTGAAGACCCTCCAACAACCCATGGCCGGTTTCGCCCTTCTTTGGGCTCATCAGGTAGGCGCAGTTCCCGGGTTTCCGTCAACCTTATGGAAACCAAATTGGTTTGCGGATGACTGTATTCCTCGAAAACAGTACAATTTGAGTTCAAGTAGATCATGAGTTTGACGGCAAATCGGGGACTGCGCCTAGCTGATGAGCCCAAAGTGGAAGGGCCAAACCGGTCGTGGGCTGTCGAAGAGTTTTCAGCTACCATGTGAGTTGTTTCCTTTATAAAGAAGCTTTTATGTGCTGGTAATACGGAAAGGACTATCCCGTTTCCGTCTTAATTGTGCTTCGGGAGATCATCCACCAATAAGCGCGGAATTCACCACATCCTTGAGAATTCTTCACAAGAGGGTGGAAACCAAAAAATGTTCCAAGTTGTAGTGAGGATATGAATTAGGTTAGAACATCAAAACTCAATTTAAAGCAAACCAATGCGTTGGGAAGTAAGGATAACGTCTCCAAAGGGTTTTTTAACCATTGCAGTGCGTCTTCACGTCAGAGTTTTTATTTATTTGACATCTTTAATTCTCAAGGGCATTAGGATCAAGCAATCAACACGGGGAAGAAACAATACGAAAATTCACATCTCACCTGTTAGCAACTCAGAGGTTGACAACGGATGAACCATCCGTTGCCATAGCAACCACAAAAACTAATTGTGTTCATCTCCAAAGGGCCTTCATACAAAAGACAACTGAAAACAGATTGAAAATAGGTATTCAATCGCGTCTCATGAAATGTGCAAAAGCCCGGACTGGTGAGGTACTAAACCGGGCAAGCTGTGATGGGTGAACAGGAAATTCTGTTTGTTGGTGTTGTCCCGATTTTAGATCAAATGGCTTACGTGCGAAAAGTATACCTTGCCTGATTTGTGAGCACAACCGTTTTGTCCTTTCTTCAACCCACAGAAACAACAATGAAGAAAAACAATATCACTAATTAATCGGTGGAAGAGTAGCGTAAATTAGTTTGAGAAAATTATGCATGAATTGGCGGACTATGGACTAGTTTTATACAAAACGTTGCAACGTTATGTCCTAACCCGATTATTATAACGATTACGTGAACTGATCAACATGTATTTGGGCTTTCACCATTCCAAAAACCACCGTTTCTTGTGGGAACGTATAAAAATCGACCGGGAATAAATTTCAATGGAGCTGTGGAGGTGATGTACACATTTTCATAAAATTTTTGGAACCGGTTGAGGAGTCACAATTTTCAAAAAAGTATGAAAAACAATCGGTAATGCACTACTCATAAGGTTGCTGAAATCTCTTCGACAACCCACCACCAGTTTCGCCCTTCTGGGGGCCAATCAGGTAAACGCATTCCACGAGCTTCCGTCAACCGTATGTTCTACTTGAAACCAAATTGCTCGGAAGTAGCGAAATACATTCGTTTGCAAACTACTTTGGTTCTGCGGGAGACTCACCTAGATACATCACAAACGAGAAATCCAGCTGGGCTCCAGGTGAGCCTCTCGCAGAACCAACTTAATTTGCAGATAAGTGTATTTCGCTAATCGTAGATTTACTGCTCGACAACGCCTGTTATCCAAACGTTCCATCAGTTTATGAGCCTCTTAAACTGGCCAGCCGGCAATAAATCTATCGGCTGTTTCCCAAAATTCTTCCCCTAATCTTTTGCACTTGAACTTCGCACATTGTTGTTTCCTTGAATCCCAGTCGTAGAAGAGAATCTTGGAATAAGCTTGAATGTACACTGTCGATTCGTTTCCAGGTGTTTTGAAATGGTACAGCCATTTCTGGCAACCCGTACTTATGGATCAATTTTCAAGAATTTGTCGAAATCGTTCGTTCAGCTGTAGCGCCCTTTCAGTACCTAACTGCAATGCCACCCGAAGGTTGCACGAGGGCTGGGATACTGCCAGGTAGCACAAACCTAGACAGGGAAAGTCAGGACGTAGAGGTCTGGTTCGAACCACGGACCTTCCGGTCAGTAAACTCGCGCTCCAACCGCTTGGACGATCTTGCACCCAGGAATATATCAGCTGGAAGTAAATACCTAATGTTGATTTGATCTCAATACCTTTGCAACAATTGATGAATCTCAGCTGTATCAAAATCTCGAAAACATGTAGTTAATTGGGCAGGAGGAGATAACTGACCAGCTTATCGAAATGAAGGCCATGTTTCGGTAGTGTCAAGGCGTTGTTAGCCCACACATGCGTTTACTGGTTGTTCAATTAGCCAATTGAATGCGGGGACTACAGTACGCAGCGCAACACAGATCGAAAATAGACCAATAGAAATACAGTAACCTATTGATGGACTACCCAATCACATCAAGACACTATTTGTCTCCCTCGCACTTACTGCTCACCGATACAGTCTTCCCGTGAGCGTTCACGACAACGGCCAAACCCAGCAAATAGACCAACTAAATGCGTACACCACTCACCATTGTTACGCTTTCAAGTAATATTGAATTGTCAGTTAAGTCAGTCTGCAAAACATGTGAAAGATCGAAAAAACATCATATTCTAACGACAAAATAGATTCACTCGGCTTGAAGCTTTCGTGCTTGCTGTGCCTTGATAGGAATAGTGTACAAATACTCCCCATCCAGCGAAACCTGATCATATGAGTAGATTCTCGTGATCCGATTGAAGTAAATTTTAAAAAATTCTCTGTCTAAACTTGATTGAACATAATTGGAAAATGACTTAGGAAATATTGTATGAAATAAGCAAATCTCAAAAGGCGCATGCATTTAAACAGCTCTGCATAAATGTGCATTTTCCTATACGTATTACATCACTGCTCGGAAGCCAACGACCGGCTAGCGCTCTTTAGGGCTCATCAGGTAGGTGCACTCCCCGAGTTTCTATCAACCTCATGTTCTACTTGAAACCAAATTGTACGAAATCAGCGAACTACACTAATTTGCAAACAAATTTGGTGTTGCGATAGATTCTCCTACAACTTAGCTGAATATATCGTTTTTTGATGTTTTCAGGCAATTGAATGGGATGCACAAGGCAACCTCATGTTTCAGTTCGTATGATATTCAAGATATCGCAATACAATTATAGACGTAATACACCATTCATAAGGTTGCTGAAAATTATTCGACTGCCCACGACCGTTTTCGCTTTTGTTGGTGCTCACCAGGTACGCGCACTTCTTGAGTTTTCGTCCACCTTTTGTTCCACCTGAACCCAGATTTCACGAAATTAGCGAATCGCATGGCTGCATCGGTCCAGCTGAGTCTTCCGCACAATCCTATTTGCTTGCAAATTTGTGTATTTCCTTTATGTATTTTTTCTCCTAAAAAAGGCACAAGGAAAAATCGGAACGGAAGTCTAAACTTTTGGCAGTAAGCGGTGAACCACATAGATGAAGTTCACATTCCCACCGGATCATCAGTTGTAGCAATAAATTTTCAGCAACAATTTTACCTAAAAGTTGAAGAAATGTGGAACCATGTCTGTGGAACCATAAATGGACCTTGTTGAAGTAGAAAGCCAGTAACTTAATGAACAGGTGCTATTTCTCTTCCGAGACTTTGCGCTTCAAACCAACACAATAGTTCACTTGCATTGTTTGACAACGCAAACAAAAGTTGACCCCCGCCACCCAAAAATATTAGAAAAAAGAGGATATGAAACTTGTACTTTTAGTTTTTATTGGAGATGTTGGAATTCGGACATGTCAACAGTGTTCTTCTGGCTAATAGATAATTCCTCTGAACAGAATTTGATTTCTGCCAAATTTTTGTACCAACAATAAATGAATAGAATTACTGTCCTAAACTCCATCCTAGACCGCTCCAGACAAGTTCCATTTTGAAGACACATTTCTTGTCTACACCGTTGGGCGTCACACCTCTGGGATATGTCATTAATAATTTGCATGAAAAGGTCTGTTTTTCGGTACTTTTGCCTCCAAACGAACTCACATAAGTACCTGTCAGCTAAAGATCGGTGTGTGCCGCATTGGCGTTTATTCTGCATCTTGTAGATGTGCCGAAGAGATTCGATGGTTTGTGCGTGAGCTCCGGTCGTTGGTCCACAAAGGTCTTGGTATGATTAACCGTTTCATGAGTATAATTCATGTCAATCATCGTTTCAATTCCTTGGTATGGTGCCCAAATATCGGAGGTGATGATTGAGCAAGGTCGATGCAGGCGTGGATTGTGTCCATCAAGGCGGCCGCAGTTCGATCTTGCACCGCGTACATAAACATCTCTTTAAACTGAAAAAAGCCGCTAGTCGGAAGATCCGCGAAGAACGTTCTTCTAGTCAACAGCGGCTGTGTGGCTACTAGATAATTCCTTTGAGCAGAATTTGATTTTTGCCAAATATTTGGACCAGCAACAAATGTATAGAATTACTGTCCAAAACTCCATTTTAGACCGCTCCATCCAAGTTCCGTCTGGAAGACCGATTTGTTGCCGACACTGTCTGGCATTACACCTCCACCTATCAGAAACAGTTGAAAGTGTCATTTGGTGGCCTTTGTTGCATAAACGTTGCTGATGGATCCCTCCAGCAAAGAACGTATTGCCGTCCCCTTGTCATGCACGAGAGTTGAAAGCGTCAGAAAGTTCGTTTAAGGTTTTACGTCCGAACGGAAAGAATATTTGCACAAAATGAGCCTAGATGCGGATGAGGAATTGTTTTCATCAAAAATAGGTCAAGGTTGTATGCGTACATTAATACATTAAATCGGGGCTGGTAAGAAGTGGCGGGACTTATCTGGAAAAGATCCAAGTCTTCATGCGAAGGATTCAGTCACATGATTTTGAGCACAGCCATCGCCCACAAAAAACAGTTTGACCTTGAGTTTGAAGTCTGCCGTACAGTCTGATTAAACTGCCACCCAATGAGAAAACATTCCTTGCTTTTATCAGATCGTCGTCAGTTGTTAGTAGGATCGGAACACCAAGGAACATTCTATCGTTGTCTACGCAAATCCATGTTACAAACATCACACGTTTCTTTACTACTGATGTGACTAGAAGAGCACAAACTGAATGGGGTCCGTGTGGAACTCTATTGAAGTATTGGTAAATCTGGCAGACTCATTGGTCTTTTTAAAACAGCCGACTAACTGTGCACTGATGACGTCCGCTCGAGTGGTGAAGAAACTTTTGCAAGTCGATTCCCAAGTTCAACAGTCACTTGACCAGCTGCCAATGGGAAAAGCATTCTGCACGGACACATACCTGAAGAGGTTAATCATCGAAGGAAACTACTCACAAGGTTGCTGAAAACTCTTGGTTGGACCACGACCGGTTTCGCCCTTCTTGAGGCTCATCAGGTAGGCGCACTACACGAGTTTCCATCAACCTTACGTTCTACTTGAACCCAAATTGCACTGTTTTTGAGAAGTACACTCGTTTGAAAATCAATTTGGTTTTCACGAGAGACTCAGCTGAATCTCTCGTTTAGGATGTTCATAAACTGCATGTGCTGCTGAATGTGAGGTGTTGAAGAGAGTTCAGCAACCTCATGAGTAGTTTCCTTTATGAAAATATACTGCGATATCTCGAATATCGTATCAACTGAAACATGAGGCGGCCTGTTTGCAGCACATTCAGTTGTGGAACATCATAAAAGGTTGATCATCGCTTTTAACTAAGAGGTCGAAATCGGAGCGTAAACGCTAAGACACCGGTTGACGACAGGAAATATCAAATTTACAGGCATGTGGTCTCAAGAAAGAGGGGGTTGCTTGTGCGTGAAGTTATTCGATACAGCGGAAGCCAATTAAGAAAATGGCATGCAACATTGCGTGCTCCGTGGGCGTTCTAAATTCGGAGAAATAAATTGATTCCCGGCGGAATGCAAGATTTTATGGCAAGTGGAGGGGGAGACTGGTGGAGCTGCAAAAGTTGCCTGCAGCTGAGAGAAGCTGTCTTTGAAGAATGCGAAGCGTTGGTTCCTTTCATGCCGGTTAGTCAGATTTGGGTTAACTTCCTCTCCACGACAGGAAACAATTTTTGGACGGTCCCACCTAGCGAAACAATACAACTTTAATTGACTTATCAGTGGAACAATAGTGAATGTTCTATCGAGTGGAATAGAAAATATGTGATATTAAACATGACACGTGGTAGTAACGCCCTAGATAGAAGCTGAATGTGGTTGAGAAAATTAGAAACGGGAACGGCATAGCAACAAGCAAGAGCCAAGCTTTTGACTACATCAATCGTAGCAGTTAAATTTGTAGTAGATACACAAGTAGTTGGGGAAATGGAAACATCCTACCCATCTGATATATTGGAGCGTAAAATTCGTCCACCGATGAGAGATACCCATGAAACGAGGGATACTACTGATAAAGCACACGATTAGTATGCCTTCTCGTCAATCCGCTTTGCGTCTCTTGAAGAGTGAGATCTATTACGGAATTTGTGGAGTCGCGTTTGCTTGCATTTGAGCAACAGTCGATGAATGTCCAGGAAAGTTAAGCAAGACGCGTTCAAGAAGAAGATGGTTATTCAGTTTTTGTAAACAAGACGCATACGAGAGTTTTCCTTCCTTGTTCAATAATCTGTAACTGTTCACTTGGCGTCTTTTAATGACTAACTCCGTAGCGAAAGCCCTTTTCTCTTCACCCAAATCTTTCGACCAAACAACCTAGTTCCATTTGGGGAGACCACAACTGGTACATCCTCTGTACCGCCCGATCGATGCGGCTGAGTAAGAAAACTTCTGTTTGGGTGATGATGAAGGCACTACTCACAAGGTTGCTGAAATCTCTTTGAAAACCCACAACCGGTTTTACTCTTCTTTGGGCTCATCAGGTAGGCGCAATCCCCGGGTTTCCTTCAAACTTACGCTCTGCTTGAAACCGAATCGGACTGTTTTCGAGAAATACACTACTCATTTGCAAATCAATTTGGTTTTCACGAGAGACTCAACTGAATCTCCCGTTTATGATACTCAACAACTGAATGTGCTGCACACAGACCGCCTCATGATTCAGTTGGCACGATATCCGAGAGATGGCGGTACATTTTCACAAAGGAAACTACTCACAAGTTTGCTGAAAACTTTTGGACAGCCCAGGACCGGTTTCGTGAAAACCAAATTGATGTGCAAATTAGTGTGTTCTCTCGATGATGAAGACAATTGAAACATGAGAAAACCCAGTTAACGGAGAACACTCCATCACACCATCTGCCAGACCTATTGGGAATATTCCACTGCATATTTTTCACTTGCCAGCACACTGAAGAACAACCCTGTGGCCTCTTGCGCGTCTGTCGGTACATACCTCCAGCGTCGGGCGTGTTCTGTCATTGGGAATTCCATTGGTCCGCAAAAGCTGAGTTATTCTACCGGGTGCCAATCACCGAAATAAAACCAAGACTCAGGTTAACTTCAGACACCAATAAGAGGACAACGGTAGGGACGGAATTTCTGAGTTTCTGTTTGTCAGTATTGGGGTCAAACGAAAATAAAAAGTGAACCGAACTTACAGGAAATAAATCGCTTCGATGGAAATCGACAAAAAACAAAAAGTAGGATTACCGTCATAATGTACTACTCATAAGGTCGCTGAAAATCTGTCGACAGCCCACGACCGGTGTCGCCCTTCTTGGGGCTCATCAGGTACGTGCAGTCCCCGAGTACCCGTCAACCTTATGCTCCAGTTGAAACCAAATTGCACGAAATTAGCGAATATACACTCGTTTTCAAACTAATTTGGTTTTCCGAGGGACTCACCTGGAAACCAGCTGAATCTTTCGTGCTTCAGGTAACAATTGCAAAATGAGTCTATTGTCACCTGTCAAATACCCAATCTTTCTGAGACACTGTAAAATTACTATGCGTTTTCATCCCTCAGTTTTCGGAAATATTCTGAGTAGCATGCTTGCCAAGCTAGGTTGAGACCCAAAATAGAGTCGAGGAAACCTGGCACCGGTGCACTCGACGAAAGGTGTTGAGCAAATACTTTCTACATATCCAGCCAAGACCTTGATGTGGACTTGTCTACTCACAAACCACCTGAGAGCAAAACACTTAGTAAAAACGTCAACCGATTGGTTCGAACCCAGCAATCAGCTGACTTCTTTGGACTTTGATATAACTGATATATATGTATATGGTTGGTTGCATCGTTTCTTGTAGCTTAGGAAAAAGTGTTTCTTACTCTACTTTCATATGTACTACGAAGCCCTCTACAGTCTTAGCAAATAGGTTTGTGACTTCCGAGGTAGATAGATTGATGGGTGTCTCACATTCGTGAAAGATTACCCATCGAGGGGTTACCCAGCACGCCAGGGTGGATTTTGTAGTCAGCATGCAAAATAAGCGATAGTTACCAAAATTAGAGCTGTACGGATCTTCACGAGGTTGATAGAACCACAAACTGAATAGGATGATTGGGCAGCTATCGATCCGGGAATGACAGATGTCGTGAGGAGACTGACAGCTGAAGCATTACCCACTATTATCGGATCCATACTTATCAGGACAAACGAAGAACTATTGTGCTAATGATTGATTGTCAATCAGAAAATTTCTCACGATGAATAAAAACACAGTTAGTGATCTCGTTAGGAACAAGGGTCTAACTGCTGCGTGCGTGAAATAAATACTCAGCAAGTGTTCCCATGGAGATGGATGAATTCACGTAAAATGATATACGGAATGCTGTCAACTGCACTTGCCTGAGCTCGAAATTCCCCCGTTTCACAGCCTGCTTTCGAATGCCACACTGGGATGTCGTTCAAATTCTGATTGATTCGCATGAGTTTATAACAAATGGTACTTTTGCGGAAAACCTCGACTAGATGCTCAAACAATGCACCCAACTGTATTGATCAAGTCAGAATCTTTTGGTTGAGAAGTTGATCACGTGTTGTGTGCTATATTCCGATAAGTCATAAAGGTTGGTATATCATTGTCCACGCGGTTTAGGCAGGATAACCTCAATGACAGACACCAGATCGTCCAGCTGTAGCACCCTTCCGGTGCCTAACTGCCATGCCACCCGAAGGTTCCACGAGGGCTGGGATACCGCCAGGTTGCCCAAGCCCAGACAGGGGAAGCCGAGGGGCAGAGATCGGGTTCGAACCTTGAACCTTCCGGTCAGTAAATTCGCACTCTGCCCACTAAGCCACCATTCGAGGAGACATCATGAGAATGCTGTTGGTTGGGTAGTCCATCCCTTCGTGTTTGCGCTAAGATATGGACCAGATCTGGGCCTTGAATAATCCACTGTCTAAGGTATCGAACACATGGTGGAAAAGACTGCTGTGCACCTCTCGTTGCGAACGATGACATCCTTGAAGCGAATGTGTCGCGAAGTTGTTCAAGGCCGTCACGTGTAACCAGACTACCTGCACCCACTGAGCTTAGTATTTGTAAAAATCATTCACTGAAGCATCAATACATGCTTTATAGCCGATGTATTGATCGCTCAGTAGTATCTTAATCAACTACGTCTGTCCCGAAGGGAAAGGCCAATTACCTGGTTCCACTTTGTTTGCGCATGATACAGCCAAGACGGACAAAGTTCCTCCTGGTTGTGTATTTTATACCTCCAGATGTGACTTAGTCACACAGCTGATCAGCTGCTCACGGCCGAACAACTTTGTTCAACTTACTACCCGGGAGGTCACAGATTCGAAGCTGACTTGCGTTCCATGAGATGCTCACTGCTGACGATTCGCAATAAGTATAAAAACAAGTGTACGTGCTTCTTGGCTCTTAGGCACAGAGACTGGTTTGGTTTTTACCATTAAAATTCCAAACTACCCTCACACCACTACTATATTATTTTGGATATACCATGTGGAAACAGAAGTGTTTCATGATCAACTCCAAGACTGAGTTCAATCACGAATCCGGTCATCACACTTTCCCCGAAACTGATCGATAGCATTATAATCGACGTCCTTCATTACTTGTCTAAATAGTATGACCTTTAGTGTAGGTCAAATGACGACTTTCCTCGTCTATGCATATTGACTACCATTCATAAATTCGCTAGTTTAGATGTTTTGATGTAACCGGGTGCAAGTTCAAATGCAAACACAGGTTTCCTTTATGTTATTACTAAGAACACGGTGTTACAGAACCGCTCACCAGTTCCATCCCGAATTGTAATTGATTATCAAGCACCAAGGGGAGATGTAAATCTGGGTCGATCGATAAACAAATCTGTTAACGAAGTTTGTCCTTTTATTTCAAACGCTCGCAACAAATAAAATCGAAAAGGATTTTGATCGCTTCGAATAATCACACAAAAATCTGGATGAGGTTCAATGTCTGTTCAGACCACATACAGTAAGCTTTTCATCACTCGGTGTGCATTTGGTTGCTTTATTTGTCTGTTGGCCGCTTTGTATCTGAACTGATTTAATTGGCTTTCGTCATTAGGTTCGGGCAACAACCCATGCGTACGTTGATTACCAAGCCAATGGCACCAACTGTGCTCTTCAATTTCCGCTTGAAGAACAAATTGCCACGGTGTGTACTAATTTGTATGCTCATCCTACGTTGGTCGTACGACAAGGCATTTTTCTGACAGAATGCGAGAACACCATCCCGTATCTCTGAGTGGTAGTTGGAATAAACCAGTTTCAATTGCAATTGCATCACATTTGCAAGAAATCAGTCATGCCATCGACAAGCCTCTTCCAGCACGTACCAGCTACCTCTGAACTGATCACGACAGATACGATCCAGACTTTTATCGACGGCAGAGGTGATTAGAATCCGACTGCTGGATCCACAACTTTGTGCGATCTCCGAAAAATCAGTTCCCAAAAGTCTATCTGACATTGACGTCACTTACCTGATTCCGTGATCCATTGACCTATCCCTCATCCAACCCCCCTCCTTTGATTTCTATTCCTCTAAAGTGTATGTAGTCCCGATCTTAGCTTTTCCCGCGTGATTTCTGCTACCATATAAATTTGTGATGTATTAGCCGAAAGGGACAATCACAGAACAAAAGTTTGTTCACTACCTTCATTGTTCTCATGACTTCCAATGGGTATGATCATCCACTGTTCATTTCGAGGAGTAATATCGAGGAGTGTGGATATCCTCAAAAGCCTTATTGCTGTCATTCAATGGACGTGACCTGAAGGATTGTCTTGATACACATATGACGTACAAGACTCCTTGGACAGACATTAGAATGTATAAAATTCTGGAATACATCCGTAAATTCTATTGGAATAACAAGATAGCGAAAAACGTACCACGTGCAGTATGTGGCACTCAGGCAATCTACAATCGTTCTACCATGGGATGAATCGTTCGCTCTTTGACAGTAATGTATAGAACAAAGGTGATTCTAAACCGTGGTATAATCAGACTTTACACAGCCGGATGTTGTCACCTCAGCGCCAGCATGCACTCGGGTGAATCGAGACTTCGGGTGATTTGACGGTACTCGGGGAAACAATCAGAAGGATTTGACAAGACCCCCACCATGATTAGAACTGAGCTGGCAATCTGACATTTGCCATTTCAAATCCATGTGTTGATTACAACCGAAGTTGACCGTGAATTTGATCAAGCATCTGACATGTTGTGCGACCGTGACTGTTTAGAAAATCCGTTTTCAGATATTGGTGAAGAACGTTTTAGTCATATGCCCAAGACAGGTTTCGTTCGGAAGATTAGGTCTTCGCTGCGGAGCTATTCACCGAAAAATACCAACTAAGCATTTGGAGACTATTGGACAGGGAAGCAAAACCCTCATATGCATCTTGTTTATAAAAACCGAATATCTAGCTTCTCCTTGAAAGCGTCTTTCTGAACTTTCTTGGATATTCATTGACTATTGCTCATATCCAAACAAATACTACAAAGCGACTTCACAAATTCCGCAATAGATCTCACTTTTCAAGAGACGCGAAGTGCATTTACGGCGAACATACTACTCGCATGTTCACTTCCATAGTAGTATCACCGTTACACCCGTATACCTTCTGCTCCATAAGTCATTCTTGTACTGTTTACAACATCCGTGATATCAGTTCCGCCGTATGAACGCTTTTAAAAGGAAAACAGTCTTAAATTGGCCTCTCCCTAATTGATGTGAATCTTAGTAGGGGTGTTACCGGATCCATATCCATATGAACGCTTTCAAAGGGAAAACGGCCTTAAATTGGCGTCTCCCTAATTGATGTGGATCTTAGTAGGGGTGTTACCGGATCCATATTTTTGCATAAAGCAGACTAGGTGTTCGTTTTGAATAAGCGAGTCGTATAAGGCCATTTTCATCAATCCGTTGATCTTTGCGCTTACCTTCTCAAGAGCTAAAGCTGGTTCACGCGCAATGTTGTTTCTTCCTGCAAGTAAGCTTATGTAGGTCTGACTCAAGACTGATCTGCGAATAACCTGTCTTCGAATAAGTACGACACTAAAGTACGTACTGTAAAGGGCAGATTAACTAAGGATCGAACTTGGCCTATGCTCATAAATTTATCAGCAATCATTGGGTCTAAAAAGGACACGCCGGTAACGCTATCCTCCTGTTTAGTTGCATCACAACGTCGAAAGCGTTTTGAGGTTCTGTTTTGAAGTAACCTGCTTAACTTGGTCAACCGAATGATGAGGAATTGGTTTGGAGACCTGGCTATGTATAGTACTGGTTTCGCCATCGACAAAGTGGGCAATTGTCTACTTGGTGTACTGCAGAGTCGTTCCAGTATAACTCAACCGCTGAAATCCATTCTCATCAACAATACCTCCCCTAGGAGAACAGTTTGACCCAGTTTTAAATTCTTTCGGATTGTATGAACCCACAGTGTCAGTGGGCAGCCTACATTTGATGTCTATTCATCGCATCAGGGGTAAACAACTTCAATTCAAGAACTGCAACAGCGAGCGAATTAAGTTACCTAGACGAAAGTATTAAAAATGCATGAGCGTTCCGTCCACTCCTGTTGAGAGGTTCTGGTTTTCATCTCCCTTGGGAACTGTAGAAAGCCAGCCCCACCGCCCAGTTTCCAGTCCCACCTTCTTGAAGCACCGCAACAATACACGCTTGACCTTTCTTTTTCCATTCTTTACGCCTGCGCTTTCTCTCGGCTTCAGAAAAACTGTGGTACCTAAATTTTTGCCCATTAATCCACCGGACCAACGGCGTATTTGGACTAGATCTTTCTACATTCCCCGCAAGCCAAACTTTGGTGGTTTCTGGATGACCACTGAACACGTTTGACAACATTTTCCAGTGATTTTCGGAACCCACTTGGTCACATCGGGCGGACGATATGAGACATATTCAGGGCTTTGAGCACCGAGGTCTTAGGACTATAGGTACAACCACTTTGAATCAAGGAATTTGAAGCAAGGAATTTGAGGGAAGTTGAAGCATTTAACCATGCAAGCTAAGGTGACTGGCATACTTGACCCATGTTGAGTTACCGCCTGCCGAGACGAGCGCCGCTTAATTCAGAGTAGCTTAAACCCAGATGTGGACAGAATTTGACATTGCAGATGAGGACAAACGATGTCACAAAACGTTTAGATTGGGTCCAAGTAGCCCTCTTCATGTCAATTCCGAGACAGCGAGTGCTGGAGTGACGATCATGATTTTGGTCCCGTTCGTATCATCTGACTCAGTGGTGTTGGTGGAGGTCTCCAGGACCTATGTTGTAGGCTAGCTCTGTTATATCTGACTGCCTGGTGGCAGAAAAGAACTCACCAACAAGGGAACACAACAGCTTTACTCCAAACAAACGAGTACCAGCGAGTGCAAAAGTTGCAACGGACTCGCGCTATCCAAAGGGCACTTTCTGACATTGATGCAGGTTGTCTGATAAGCGTTTAGTGAACACCCATCCATATCGATTGTGTCTCCATGAAATGCCTGAATACTGACCACATTCGGTCGTGCTTCTGTGGCGTGCAAGAACACTCATCAGCTTTTGCTGAATCGATTGAATGGCCTGGATGCTTCCCGGCTTACTTAGGAATATTTTGGAGGAGTTTGAGGGTCTCAATAGGTTCCGGGCATTCTGGGATTACTTTCAGGAATCTTACCTTCCTGATGGTCACCCTCCGTGTCTCGTTTTTCCCTTCTTCCCATGAGAGGACTTCATTGGAATAAACTTCAATGGTTGAATGGTTGTAAAGAGCTAGCGTTTTTCTCTGATGTTGCTCACAATGAAGCCAATGGGGATGCATTACGGTAGTGGGGAACCTTCACTCAACATAGAACAAAATTGTAGATGGTGCGACATTTTTACTGAATGCTTCAGAACGAGAAGAGGGCAGCTGACTGTAATTTGTCCTTTTTATCCTGTTTCCGCGGAACGTGAGCCGTAGAATATATTCACAAACTCCAGGTGTCATCATCTAGAAATCCATCCCAGTTTGCCTCATTGTAACTTTGTCATGCAGAAGATTCGATTAGGACAGGCGACGAGTGATACCATAAGCGTTTCCATGAATCTCTCGTTCAACCTAGGTGAGGATGCTTATTTGGGAGTGTGTGTGTGTGTGTGTGTGTGTGAGATTCGATTAGGACAGGCCGCGAGTGATGCCATAAGCGTTTCCAGGAATTTCTCGTTCAACCTAGGTGAGGATGCTTACTTGGGAGTGTGTGTGTGTGTGTGTGTGTGTGTGTGTGTGTGTGTGTGTGTGTGTGTGTGTGTGTGTGTGTGTGTGTGTGTGTGTGTGTGTGTGTGTGTGTGTGTGTGTGTGTGTGTGTGTGTGTGTGTGTGTGTGTGTGTGTGTGTGTGTGTGTGTGTGTGTGTGTGTGTGTGTGTGTGTGTGTGTGTGTGTGTGTGTGTGTGTGTGTGTGTGTGTGTGTGTGTGTGTGTGTGTGTGTGTGTGTGTGTGTGTGTGTGTGTGTGTGTGTGTGTGTGTGTGTGTGTGTGTGTGTGTGTGTGTGTGTGTGTGTGTGTGTGTGTGTGTGTGTGTGTGTGTGTGTGTGTGTGTGTGTGTGTGTGTGTGTGTGTGTGTGATGCGCAGAACTGAATTATCGCCGGATTCCAAAGCTGAGAACATTACAAACGAGAGATTCAGCTGGGTTCCAGGTTAGTCTCTCGAAAAAACAAATTAATTTGCAAATGAGTGTATATTCGATAATTTCGTGCAATTCGGTTTCAAGTAGAACATAAGATTTACAGAAACCCGGGGACTGCGCCTATCTGATGAGCCCCGAAAAGGGCGGAACCGGTCATGGGCTATCGACGGATTTTCAGCAACCTTATGAGTAGTACATTACAAAGGATTCAAAAGCTGTCTTACATTCGCTGGCTGACCGAATTCTTGGCACTTGACCTGAATGAAGATGTGTTCAAAACTAAGCCAAAAATTCTGCTCGGAGCTCTCGGATTTGCGCCTCAGTTACAGGGATTAGGCGCTGAAGTAGCGAATAGTCGCGTTAGACAAGTGTCATGATGATACCTGAAGGATTGGAGCAGTTCATTTGAGTAGTCCTATTGGAAGCTGTTGAGCCCGATTAGTTTTCCAATACGTTCGAACAATTTGATTTGATTCTGGCCATCTGGTCGCTTCATGTTCCAGTGAGTACGAAATTCCTGCTCTGATTCAGTTGGGTCTACTTTTCATGAATCGAATACGTGCACCCGGTCAGTTGCATGCATAGGGTTCAAGGAAACAGGGAGAACGCGACGATCTGCAGAGTCACAATAGTAGCGTAAACGGTCGTGGGCTGCTGAGGGGTTTTCAGCAACTCCGTGATTACTGTAAATACTGTTCAAGGTCACTTGTTTGCACCACTTGAGCTATCAAAGGGCATGTTGCTGGGTCTTAAATTACGTGCAGGTCACACTGCATTTTGGGTTGCGAGACTTGATCACTTCGTATGGAGTATCTGAGATATCTTCAGGCCTTTGGCCACCAACGTTTCAGAACTAAAGCTAGATCAGGGAACTTCGGAATAAGGCGATGAAGGAACGGGTCTTTGATGGAGTGGACGGTAAGTCAGTCAAAGAATTCATTTAACACTGAAAACTAAGTTGGTTGAGCTGTGTTACGCATTCTTATCTACCGTCTATCGAGTTGAGCTTTGTTTTTCGTGTCTTTGGCATGACAGAAGAGAATGAAGGATGCTACGAATAGTCCGATTGTTGCTTGGACTGTTCGTTTTTCAGGATGGGGTACACGTGAACCTCTCTCTGATTGGATATGGAGTCTGGCCAATGCTATTGGCGTTATTGCCACAGTTTTTATCCAGATTGTCACACAGAGTGTTGGGTGTATAAGCACTTTGGACGTGTGTTGTGGGCTAGTTCTCAATACACTTGACTTCCCCATTTTTTTCTTCGTTCTCTTCAACTGGATTGCAATGTTTGGCTCATTCTTTTTGGTTAGCGACTTTGGAATGATAATAACTTTACTGGTTGGTTGAGTGCTTGAAGGTAGAAAATCAAACTTACAAAGAATATGTCAGTTTGACACAAGTATGGTCGCACAAATCGAATGTATACTGCCTGTTCGTTTTCGCCGTTCTGAGGTTTCTCTAGTTGTGACCATTTATAATCTATAGTAATAATATAGCACTGAGTGTCACTTAGCTAAAGTACACAACTGAATTCAGCTGGCGGATATCTTGGTAATTACGTGGAGCTTTCACACCGAGCTTTCGCACGCCGATTTCTGGCGTACAAGTTCCCGAACAAACCGCTGGCAACTCACGGTAAATTCTCAGAACGCTCAGGGACATTGGTTGGCTCCTCATTTCATAACGCATAACACTGAGTTGCTTCGAATAAGCCATTTAGAAAACTATATTGTTGAGAGATTGTAGTGAGCCCACTTTAGTTCAAGTCAGGCCAGCTCAAATCAGGCCACGTCAGATCAGGTTAGGTCAGGTCAGGTCAAGTCAGGTTAGGTTACTTGAGTTCACTTAAGTACATTATAGTTCAAATCGGTTCAGTTCAGTTCAGTTCAGTTCAGTTCAGTTCAGNGTGTGTGTGTGTGTGTGTGTGCGGGAAGCAAACGAATGAGTCTGCTTTTGAGTCCACTGGGCTGGTGATCGGTGTGCGAACTTTTTCTAAGCGCATCGCCCGGTGAAGGTAATCCAGGTGAATTCTGTAATCTAATATTCTCAAAAAGCAGTTGAACAAAATCGATTTTTTATAGTTTTAAAAAACACGTTGACATTTTCATTTTACAGGAAAAGCTTGCCTTCAAGTTTTCGCAGTCCGGTCTCCATTTTTCACGTGTTTTACTTGAAGGTACTTGTACAAAAAATATCACGGCCTGACTGATTTTATTCAGCTGGAGCTTGTTCAGAGGCAGAACTCACAGATTTTATTGTATAAGCTTGATCTGCAAGAACATCACAAGGATAAATTACTTTCAGTTTTATACCGCCAGAAATTCGGCATCAGATGGCATAAAGTATGACAGAAAAGTTTGAGGCACATTCCTCCTTGACCAAGTATGCGCAGAACTGAATTATCGCCGGATTCCAAAGCTGAGAACATTACAAACGAGAGATTCAGCTGGGTTCCAGGTTAGTCTCTCGAAAAAACAAATTAATTTGCAAATGAGTGTATATTCGATAATTTCGTGCAATTC
>NW_008751981.1:417198-428184 GCF_000715545.1 Opisthorchis viverrini | reverse complement strand
GAACACTGTGTGATTATTCCATAATTACAGTTGTAATAATTCTTCTTTTTGTCTCCATAAAGGACTGTCCGACTCAACCGTGTCTTTTGATATACCATAGTGGGAGGAGAAAGAAGCCCAGGGACCGATACAGAGTTGCACTACCGTCCAGCAAGTCACAAAATAAAGACAGACGCCCGATCGGTCCACTGAATTAAAACGAATCTGCTTGTCTGGTATCTTAGGGAGTGAGGGCGGTAAGCATTGGAGACAATGATCACTGATGCATGCTCGCCACTGTGTGCTTGATAAGGGGATTTCTGTTAGTGTCAATACATTTGATATGTCTCGTCACACTGATTGTACCCATGGAGACAGCAGTTACCAAAGTGACGGAGTCGACCTATGGGGGGCAACTTATGTACTAACTGCTTCTGGACCGCCTCCATGTCGGGAGAGGGCTGTTAAAGAAAACGATCCTCTGGAATACGGAGTACGTAGTCAAATTAGTGTAAACTGCAAATTGTCACCATCTGATCTATCGAGAAGGGTTTGAACCCTCCCGAGGTCCATCTGATGAACCTCAATATTGCTGATCTTATGTTCCCAACAGCTGTGCGCAGTGCTACGGAGGCGACTGAACCGATGCGGTACTCAGTAGGCAGTACAAATGCACGTCGACCCGCGGTGAAGTCGTCGTTCGATTGACCTGACGTTTTTTGGAACAACAGTTTCAACTTATCCCATTGAAGTATGGCCTTGCTTTCTTTTTTTCCGCATTTTAATCAGCTTCTTACATGAACAAAAATGAAGGTCACTGAGAAGCCTCTACCTCTGTAGAAACGTGCTTTTTAGAAAAAAGGTCTTGAACATGTGAACGTGAAAGTGTATGGACTCAGGCAACAAGAACAACTAAAGTACTCTGAGATTCCTAGTAAACCAGCGCTGAAGCAGAACACATTCTCTCCAATTAAATTAGGTAATTACGTTTCTTCTTATTTGGAGCTTTGCACTGAGGACATAAATTTGCACTGAGAGATACTTAAACACTCCCTCGTTTGAAATGTAGTTTTTCTGATGGAATTTTCTGTTTAGAGTGTCCTTAAATGCCATTTAGATGAGCAATTAGATATCTCCCCAATGCCAACCCGGGTGTTTTTCCATTCCGCAACGACAGTTCTTCAAGGTGTATTGAACAAGATTCGATCTTACCAGACTGACGCTATATCGCCAAACGTTTCAAAATGACTGATCAATAACTAACTGACACAGTGGGTCTTTATGATAAACTATCTGATAATGGTTTAAGGAAATCTGTAAGAATGAGTACTTGAAACCGATTTTCAAAAAAATGAGTCACAAATTTTATGCGTCTGAATTCTTCAGCCCATGAGGACCACCATACATAAGTTCCTTGGTGTTTAGCGAAACGAACCTTCTATCTTTTGGAATAAATGATGATAATTAATAATCAACAATCAATTAATGACAGTTAATTAATTTTAATTAATTGGTCGTAGTTAACAAAAGATAAATAATGATAACCGATGGCCTATGCTATAAAGTCCCCCTTCATAATTCCCTGCTATATCACGTGAAACCAATGCAGATTTCTGAACAGATGGAACATGATAACCTAGCAATATGCTGTGCCATCCCTCAATGATGTTAATTGAGCGTGTACAGAGTTTACTACCAAGCAGAGCGTTTAACTGGGGGGTAGAAGAAATGATCATTGACTGGACGTTGACTAGAAAACGGAGTCCTCATGTTTTCTGCAGTTTCAGAAAAAAGTTCCCTGTGGGAGTGCCTGTATTCGGACATTCGACGTCTTTCAAATAGACGTTTCGTCATGTAATTAAAACCAGGAGGCACTGAACAGGTTTCATCCTTATTTGGCGTATTCAGCAGCTCGCATTTCACAAAACTCCACAGAGTTCCGAAAGCGCTACCTCCCAGGTGGCCGGTTAAGCACTTCACCTTTCTACCACGAGCGGCTGATCGACGTTCTGATTAACTCGCAGTTAGACGAGACACAGTGCCGCCTATTCATCAATGAGGGAATCCGTCATCCCTCTTGACTGGCTCCTCGATTGACGATGAAAGTGTCACTCATTTTGTGATTTTTTTGCAAGCAAATTACAGATTACTTGATTGTTCGTGGATTCTGTGACTGAAGGATGGCTGGCACGGTGTGCCGTCTATGAACTCGTTAGTCGACTTTCTAATCAGCCACTCGTGGTCAATTACTTGTACAGTCGCTTCCTGTATGGAAGGAATAATTAAACAGAGCTTTCCGACTTCTCAGCACAGCCTGGTTCCACTCAAGGAACAAATTCTTTCCAAATCTAACCATATAAACAAATACTGGGAGCATCACAAAAAATTCAGCTGGGTTCCAGGAGAGCCTCTCACAAAACCAAATTTTTCTGAAAATTAGTGTATGTCGCTAATTTCGAGCAAGCTTGATTTATGTAGGACTTACGGTTGACGGAAGCTCGGGCAATGCGCCACCTGATGAGGCCCCAAGAAGAGCAAAACCGGTCGTGAGCTTTCGAAAAAAGTTTCAGCAACCTTGTGAGTAGTGCATTACAAATAAACATTGGTATTATATTTTTGTAGGAAACATGCAAAATTATCGCATCTGACTTCTCAATCAATAGCGATTGCCAAGTTAGAAGGGTTTGCTTTTATCACCTGAGATCGTTCTCTTTATCAATTTGGAGATTGTCTTGATTGGGCTGTAAATGCAGTCGAAAAGACATGTGTAACAAGTTTCAAAAGTTAACGTTTGCATAAATTTCCTCGAACTAATGAGGTGGTTTTATGAATTTGCACTTTGACCACTGAGGTTCAAGACAGACGCCCGGCAAAATTTGTGAAAATCGTACACTTTTGAACCCTGTCTATAGTGTTTTTCAAGTTCTATGAACTATTTTTTATAATCTTTCAGCGCTCCCGAGTACAGGACAGGACTCAATAAAGGTTGCTTTTTGGACACAACAAATGACATAACATTCAAATCAGTATTCGTCCTCCGTAGTTGGCGCCGTGTTTTGAATAGCAAGTAGTTTTCGACAACCAGTGAAATTTTCACCTCTCTGAATATCATACTGTTGTCGTACCACAGTTCCTTAGTGCCTTTTTATTACCGTGAATCCCGGTCTGGATAGCCGCTTGATCACGTGGTGCGCTTGGCCAAACCAGGAAAGTCAATGCACGTGCGAGTCAGCTGCTCTATCGATCACTGTCGCGTACGAGCGGTCAAATGTGATCATCTGTCAAGGACGTGTGAAGAACAACCAAAGAAATCTGTTCCGAAGAAAAACGGTTATTCCATTGGCTGCTTTGTAGCCCCGTTACGTTCGGAGCTGGTTCGCCTAATAGATATTTATTATTATAATCATAATATTTTATGGTCGAAATCGTGTGACCTATATGTAATTGACGACTTCCGGCCTGATTTCGTCTGATGCAAAGTAGTGCTCAGTTATTTTTTTCGGCCGTAACGACGGGCGGAAGTCCTATCATGTCCTTTTATAGTCAATTAAATGACTGTCTAAATTGCACACATTGGAACATGTTCGTTTTCAGTTGTCCCAACTCTAAAGGGTTAGGTGACTAACGGACATTTTAAGTTGCAGCCGGAGACCATCAAACTGTCAAGTGGTTTCCACTGGTGAACAAAACCGGTACAGTTGTGTCGACTTGTCGGTGTTCCGTTCTCAAAACCACCATCAGTTGGCTGTTTTCCGGACTGTGGCTATTGTTTCTTTTTTCCCGTTCTTTATGTAGTTCATAGCCTGTGAGTTTTTGGATTTTAGTGTGACATGTGAATTGGATGCAGCAACACTTAAAAATTAAGTCACCTTTGCTAATCTGAGACATCTATATTAGTAAAAAAGGCGTGTTATTGAACCTATGAAGTATCAGCTGACAGTGTGGGCTGCTTTGTTAAACGGCTGTGAGAATGGGACCTCGACGAACAGCGGGACGGACACTCCTTCAGGTTCCCCAATACCTTTGTCCCAGAATCGTCAGTAATTTAGGTATATGTGAAGAAATCCTCAACAAGACGAATAGAAAGCGAGTGTTCGACAGTGTAAAAGAGTCTTCATTTGAAGAAAGTGCTCAAGACGAGCAGTAAATGGGCCATGAGGTGTGTATGCCGAAGACCATGCTGATTTTGTTCTTACTTCAGAATAACCCAAGCAGAGAAGTAATGAACAACTGACCTGGAACGAGGACATGAAAAACATCGAAATATTAGGGGTGGGACTTAACTTCCCCGAATGGTCCACGTGGTTCTCACTCTGCCCGGCTAAACACCTCGAAAGATGTGACTGTTAATCAATTCAGTGACGCTCTTTTTGTCACTCAAAATCCACACTGAGCTTTCCGAGGTGTCACCATCTCGGAATCATTGTTGAAATCCGGCGGCAAACCCATTTCCCATCCACTTTGATTCTTTTGTTCAACGGAAGGCGAATGAATAAATTATAGCTGTGTTTGAACCCCAATCTTAAGCTCACGATGGTCAACTCCACTTCCTATGGGTTTCATTGTTTAATAAAAACATGAAAACCAAGTAGCAGCATCTTCTTCATTCCTACCCACAGCTGAAGAACGTTTCTTTAGGCTGTTTATATGACATTAATAAAATGTTAACTTCGTCGACCTCACGTGACGCTAGGGAATCGGGACCCATGCAGCGACTCCAAAAATGTGTGTTTACTCTTCTTGTCACTGGACGATGGGATCAGTCACAAGGGGATGGAAACCTCGGTGGAAACCCGAAGACATCGCATGCATGAGGTTTATTCTTGCAAGTGCTGAATTCAGTGACATTCGATTGACCCTTCATGTGAATGTCAAGAATGATAGTGGAAATGTCTTCAAATTTCGGTGGAAATACACTGAGGTGATACACTTGGTGACCACCGTACGCACAGCCAGGACATCTCGGCCATAAAACGAAATTTACGGAATAAACCACTCAAAAAGTTGCTGAAGACTCATTCAGTTGAAGAACGTCATAAGAGAGAGATTCGATACAGTCTCCCGTGAAAACCAACCTGTTTTGCAAATGAGGGTTTTTGATGAAGTATAACGATATTTGTCCCTTCTGTAATCCTGAGACCTTTGTAGAAGAGATCTTATGGGATGAGAGCACACACCGACGACCGAGATCAGTTGGAAACAAAGAGTCAAACATTCACGTAATGACGGGTTCCGAAAGCAGGCGCTTAACAAAGTAACACCAACTGAGGCGTGTATGCTCATTCGCCTAGGAGCCGTGGTAAGCCATGCAGTTTCGAGTTCGCAAGCACATTCCTGGAGCAAAAAAAACGGGTTAAGACCGAACATTTCGAGGAATGATAAGCTCTACTTTGAATTGTTTTAAAAACATCAGGTGAAGGCTGCTTCAAGTTAGCTCAAACCGGAAGCCTAGTCCGAACTCGTTGAAATGGGGGTAAGTAAAATAGTGGCAAGGCCAAAGTGACCAGTTCTTACCACAGCCAGCAACAAGGAGGAACAGTGGGGAGGATCAGTGCTTTCCTCGGTTTGAAAGTTGCTATAAGGAAAGTGTCATGAGAATTCGCAAGGCCATCGACGTTATTCAAGACTCTCGAGCCAGCTGTTTACGACGAAATCCTGAGGAAAAATCCCTATGTAGACAGGATTTTGTATCCACATTTGACTGAAAGAAACTCCTCCAAGATGTCACTCTTTGATGAGATCTTCGTAGTTCAAGAACTGTTTTCCTAAGCACTTTGGTTGTGTACCCTCTCGCCTGTTAGCAAGCTTGTACATGTCAAATTTAAGAAGGCGTTATTGTGGCCTTCCAGATGGATAAAAATTCACTTTTCATTGAACCTGGAGGGAAAATATTACAAAGCCGTCCTCTCCTTGCCTGGTAATATGTCCAGTTTCATCTCCAGGGGAAACCGTCCTCTGCGACCGTGACGATGAGTCGGCATACGAATGATCTGTCCCGTGTTAACCAATTTCCCCCTTCACAAGCGCAGGTTCACTAAACAGTTCATTTCACCCCCCTCCTTTAAAGATAGCGCCAGAATTAGTACCCCGTACTGCCCAATGCAGTCGGCTTGCTTTGGGTTAATCGAATGTCTTCGTAAATCCTATGTGGGAAAATTCTTCAGACATGGTACTCAGCCCCATCACAAAACACAATCCTGAATAAGTCAAATGTGTTCACATTACTTGAACTAAGGTCGGCTGATTTAGTTTCATATCTTCAGATCACATTCATCAGTTTCTCTCGGAATTAACAACTTTAGACAGCCTACCTCCTCAAGTTTAATGAAGCAACCTTGTTGCCAGTCATGAGTATTAGTCCGTTGTTTTGAAGTGATTTGATACAGTATGAGTTTTCCTGACGACATTGGTTGAACATAGGGCGCACGTGACCCCCTTTCTAATCCCAAGGCGCTCCCTTCAAGATTTTATGCCGACTGAAGCTTTCCGCAGCATTCGTAGCTGTGATTCCATAAGCAACTTGTTCTAAAAATTTTTTACTTTCAATTTGTAGTGCGTAGCTGTCCCGTTTTTGATCTCGGAAATCAACACAGGGACACATAACCTTTGCAGCTGGCCTGAAAGATTCGAAATCAAACAACAATCGTTCAGCTGTAGCACCCTTTCGGTGCCTAACTGCCATGCCACCCGAAGGTTGAACGAGAGCCGGGATACTGCCAGGTTGCCTAAGCCTAGACAGGGGAAGTCGACAGGCCGAGGTCGGGTTGGAACCACGGACCTTCCGATCAGTAAATTCGCGCTCTAACCACTTGGGCCATGAGAATATTCCGTCCGATAATTCCGTAAACATCTCCAATAATCAGAGGTTATTCTCTCAGGCGTTCGGAGGATTGATTAAGACGAATAAATAATACTGGTCAGTGTCTTTGTATTGATCAACTCCATGGCTTGAGTTCATTTATCAAATGGCATCTCTACGTCTTTTGCAACGGGATCTTGAACACAGGAAAGTGTCTACATCTAGTCCACTGGGAAAGGGTGAACTGGCTATTAGGCGGACCAACTCCAGAATCGACATGAACGCCCTTTGAGGTCATTCAGATTGACTCTGCTTTTTTTCGCGAATATGTTTCTTGCAACTGAGCGGAACCTTTCGGTAATGCGACCACGGTTTTCGTCCAAACTATAACCTTTCTTGACGTACACGAGCTTTTTAAAGCATAATTAAACCCTCGTTTGCAAACAAATTTGGTTCTGCGAGAGAGTCACCTGAGAACCAGATAAATTTCTCGTTTATGATGCTTATCAGCAACTGAAAGTGCTGAAGCAGGCTACCTCATATTTCAGTCGGTACGATATGCGGGGACAGTGCCTACCTGATGAGCCCCAAGTAGGGCAAAACAGGTCGTGGGATGTCGAAGAATTTTCAGCAACCTTATGAGTAATGTATAACGTCTATACATGTATCACGATTTATCGAATATCGTACCAGTGGAAGCATGAAGCGGCCCCTCTCAGCACAGTCAGTTGCTTAAAAACGTCATGAACAAGAGATTCAGCTGAGCTTCAGGTGAATAACTCGCAAAATCAAATTTGTTCGCAAGTGATTACATTTCGCTAAGTTCGTGCAACTTGGTTTCAAGTAGAACATAAGGGTGATGAAAACTCGGGGACTGCGCCTACCTGATGAGCCCCAAGAAGGGCGAAACCGGTCGTGGGCTGTAACAAATCTTCAGCAGCCTCATGAGTAGTATATTTCGTCCGTATTTATACCCGGCAGTTGACCAGAGATGACCATCAGTTCTGTGCAGGGAAATGGGGAGGGGTGTTTAGCTTTCTCGCTCGCAACCTTTGCGTTATTTATAAAAATAGGGTTGAAATTTAAGACGTGGTCACTAGAAACTTGATGCTTCAATAAAGCGGGTGATGTCGTTTTCCAAACCACATGAGTTTGAATGATGTCTCTAAAATGGCACCGGTTTCAAGACAGATGTTGCGGAATCACAGAGAGTGAAATCCGCTTGTAAATGTGTGTGGTCGTCAAACTGAAGTACCACCCTCTGAGAAAGTTTACCATTGGAGCATGTTAGTTGAAATTTTTCCGCGGAACTCAGGTCAAACTATCAAACAGAAGACGCATTTGAAATCGAAAAAACCCTGTGTTTTTCTGGCTACCTATAAGTAGGAAGTACAGTAGAGATGCACAGCTGTCTTCACGCCATTTTTCAATCATTCAATCAGTCAGTTAGGCAACAGTTAGTCACAAAATGCTCCTTTATTCCACTTCATTAGGTCAGCACTGTCAGAAGCGACCCAAGAGCTCCAACCGGACAAGGATGGATGGCCAGATAGGGTTGTGTGGGTTCAGGAAATCTTCAGTGCTTTAAACTCAATTTATTCGAATTTCCCGACACCGAACACCCTCCATGGTTATCGGATTTGTTCACCGGATGGAACATTTTTCGAACATATGGTGGCATTCTTGCATTCTGGATATCGCCAATTCTAACAGATTTCCCATATGAGTTGGTCGAAAAAACACTTGGAAGAAAACCGTTTGGAGAACTGGGCACCTATTCCCAGTGATTGGCTATCCGGCAACAACGTCACAAAGTAAAACACGTGGGCAAATGATGTCGAAAAATTTCTCCTTTTGTTCGGGGACAATTTACAAAAAGGAACATATGTTCGAAATTCACAGCTGTACTTCATTTGGGCGCAATGTTTTGAAACTTGTGTAGGTGTATCCCTAGGCACTCACAACACAATGCGAACTTGGTGATATAAATGGTGGTACAAATGACATCGGTTCTGCGTGTTTCTCACCGGTTCCGTATCCCCGAATCACAGAGATCCTTCAGCTGGATGAATCGGTGACCCGAATCAGGGTAGGAGAACGTCGTTCAAATCCCCTGTCAGCCTAACACAATTAGGTCATTTTGATGATAACGCCTGGTGACCTGATCTCGGAGGAAAATTTTAAAACTCAGAAGACGTCCAAAATCAAGAACCGGATCTTGGAATGAAGAACGCGTCTTGGACGGATATCCACAGCTTCCTGTACCACAAGATTTTCATGGCGCAATCGTCATTTATGTAAGGAGGACACTCTAAAAGTGCCTCTTCAAACAAAAATACGAGCGAATGAAATCTCTGAGAACTGATCCAAAACCCGTCACTGCTAATCAAACAAATCCATACATGTAATACACTTATATCATGCAATTATCAGGGAAAAACGATCGTTTTCCCAATCTTTCCGAAAGCGGGGAAATCTGCTCAAAGGCGAGATAATTTGAATCGTTGTACGAACTATAAACACTCAGATTTCTCATACCTAGTAGAAAAGCGAGAAGTACACACATTTGCGAACAGATTTGGTTCTGCAAGCGACTCACCTGGAACACTGCAGTAGTGTGTTACGCCCATACATTTATGGTGATACCCCGGATATCGCACCAACTGAACCATGAAGCGGCCTCTTTCAGCACATTCATCTCCTGGAAGTATTACACACAAGATATCCAGCTGGGTTTTAGGTGAGTCTCTCGCATAACCAAATTAGTTCGCAAATGAGGATATTTTGCTAATTTCGTGCAATTTGAGTTCAAGTAGAACATTCAGTTGATGAAAAATCGCGGACTGCGCTACCTGATGGAGACTCAAGTGGAGCAAAACCGGTCGTGTGCTGTGGGGGAATTTTCAGCAACCTTATGAGTAGTGTATTACTCCTGTCAAAACCATGGATTCATTTAAGGGTATATTACTGAATGATTTTGCAATGTCCAAAAATCGTGAGTTGCTTGTCTAGAAATTCGAGTACACAGGGATTGAGGGAGCTCAGAAAATTCCGGAGATAAGCTGGAGACTTTCTTGAGTTTTCGCTTGATCACGCAGTTCTAACTACATTTGGATCATGTAAACTCCATTGGTATTGCCTGCGCTGAGTTTTGTGCCAAAATCACTCCGTCGAGCAACCATCTTGTTCTTAGTCCCTTGTTACAACCAATCACGGGATCACATTGCTTCAAATATGTGTGGTCTGATTCAGTTGGAGCATGCAGATTGATCAACAAGTAGCTCACCCACACTTTATTTTCAATCATTCTTCTAACGATGAAACCAGGCTGGTGAATATAATGACTTAATTTGTCCCGGATGCATTTTCTGTGCGTATATCGCTTCACCCGTTGATTCATTCTCGCCCATGTGTCCAGATTTTGTCACCTGTGTTCCAGTCTCCTCAATGTTTCTACCTTCTAACTGAAGTGCTTGCTGTATAAAACCTTAATTTTTCTGACGATGGCCTAAGCTTGGCTTTATCCTCAGCCAGAATGCCGTCATCCAACCACCTGTGCGAGCAGGAACAACGACGGTTGGAAAGCACGAATTGCGGCGCACCAGAGAGTTGCAATTTCCCTGAGGCTTGGGACTCGCTCACCACATGCAGACACCTGGACAAATTGGCTAGGTTAGCTAGCCGATGCATATGATTTCTACTCTGTCAACGTTTGAGCAAGCAGAAGGAGTTTCCAGACAAACCTTGCAAGTGCTTTGCACACCGCTTCAAGCCATTAATGCTTTCGAACAATAATTCATGCAGCTCACCACAATCGCTAAATAGCCAATACACTGACACAGATGATAATGGGAGTCTTGTTCCGGAAAACATGTTCGTATATATGGAAGAACAAGTCGTAACAACCCACCCTTATTTGCAAATTTGTCCAAGTCTAATGGAAGACTCAAATGATTGTGAGCTTTGCCTCTTGTCTGTGACGCTCTGCAGATGTTTCAGCAGTGTAATCGGCAACTTACTGTCCTCTGAAGCACTCACTTGTCTTCTTTATCCGATCTGCTTTGAGTCGTTAACCAGGAGACGCAAAAATATTCCGTTTACTCGAGACAGACTTTACAGAATCATTGCAACCTTCCGCGTCATTTCTACTCCAATATGTTATGTCCTTCTCCGCCAGCTGTTATAGTCTTCCAAGAATCTTTTTTTTG
>NW_008751981.1:415561-416119 GCF_000715545.1 Opisthorchis viverrini | reverse complement strand
ACTAGTTTCCTCCGCTTGAATTGTTCTCCATTTTTGGTGGCCATTTGCGGCTGAAATCAACTTACTGAGCCTTTCTGTAGAAAGCACTTCAAAAGAGTAGTTGAAATTCTTCTTGGCGATCGTAGAAAACAACTTTCAATGGAGCTTTAAGCGTAATGTCATGTCCGGTGGGCTTGATCCCTAAATCAGCCACAAGTATCATTCTGCAGAAAACAATCTACCTGTTAGCGCTTTTACAGGTTTTTAATCGCTCCTGGATAATCACTCCTGGAAGTATGAATCGAGCTAAAGTAGACTGCGGGGCTTTCTCTGTTGGGTTTGACAGAGAGGTTGGACGCGATTCATTTTGTTTCCCCAAAAACCACCTCTCGTCAAGCTCATTTCGATTTTTTTCTGGTTTGATGCTGACGAATAGTTTTGGCCAGCACCTCCAGAAGCGTAGTTTTTCACGACAGAGCAAACAACAAACAAAAAGGGAAGTTTCTGAATAAAAACGTTTGGCCATAGACATTTCCCGTGAATGAAGTCTCACCTCATACTACTGTGGACGAATTATAT
>NW_008751981.1:414168-415379 GCF_000715545.1 Opisthorchis viverrini | reverse complement strand
CATAACACGCAGGTGACCTGATCGGATTGAGCGATATTCACTCCTGCGCTTTCGGAATATGGTCGGTTAGCAGGCTGATTAAGCAAGATGTTTGCAGAAAAATCTGACAGATTCCACATCTGCAAGGGGCTGCAAACCCCAGGCCCTTGGATTCAAGTGCTTTTCAAAGCGAGGTCATTCAACGAACATACAGATACTCTCGCAGGTATAGAAGTGAATACATGATTCACAGGATGTATTTAAATCACAAAAATCGATCCGTACACTGTGGTCCTAATCTGACAGATTCCACATCTGCAAGGGGCTGCAAACCCCAGGCCCTTGGATTCAAGTGCTTTTCAAAGCGAGGTCATTCAACGAACATACAGATACTCTCGCAGTTGTAGAAGTGAATACATGATTCACAGGGTGTATTTAAATCACAAAAATCGATCCGAACAGCTGTGGTCCTTGTACTCCAGACGACCTCATGATTAGTCGTGAATCTTTAAAGCTCGACTTGAAGATTTGTTCAAATCTCTGCTGAAAGCATGAATGTCAAATCCAGGAATCGTTTGCAAAGATCTTAAATCAGAAGGACGTAGTTCAATAAAACAAATCGAACAGGTCGGTGCAGATAAGGGCATGAACGTTGTCCGCCTGATGAAACCTGATAAAAGAGCTCGATGAAGTTTTCAAACAACACTGAGCCTGTCTGAATCCTGGGCACGGAAGTCAACTATATCAGCGGAAATTCTGCAGAGGCTCACAAGTGAAGTGGTAATGATGATGAAACGACTACTAAACGCGAAACGATTCTGAGAACTTCCACAATTTGCTTCACTCCTATTTTCTGTCTTGTGTGCGCTGCATTCAACAAGCCTGTGGAAAATAAGTACTCATGATGTATACCAGTGGGTCTCATCAGATCAACAAGATTTTGAACAATGTACTTTACACCCGAGGTTTTAGATCGATCGCTACTCCTAGACAGATGCATGAAGACGCCATCGTTTCCTCTCCGCCGACGAGTTTGACGACGACGCTGACCGTCTAACGCATCGAGTGAAATTTCCACACCAGTGTACTGTGTGACCATTTTTCAGCGTCGGTTCCAATTTTTCTGCCGAATAAGGTTAACAAAATGCTGATTCCGTAATTTGCTTATGGGTCGATAGAATTTATCAGCGTTCCAACCCAGACAAGTATGTACTAGATGGCACATAAACGGT
>NW_008751981.1:403498-413870 GCF_000715545.1 Opisthorchis viverrini | reverse complement strand
CATAAAGTTGACGGGAACCGCGACTAACTGATGGGCCCGAAGAAGGACGAAAGCGGTCGTAGGTTGTTGTAGAGTTTCCAGAAACATTGTGGGTATCTTCCTTTATGAAAATATACCGCGATATCTCGAATATCGTGCCAACTGAATCATGAGGCGGCCTGTGTGCAGCATATTCAGCTGGAGGACATCATAAACGAGAGATTCAATTGATTTTCCCGTGAAAACCAAATTGATTTGCAAATGAGTGTATTTCTCGAAAACAATTACCCTTAGTAGTAATGTCTGAAGAATGGCAAAACCATGACTGTCTGTTGACGGAGAGATCTCTGAAATGACATCGAAAAAGGCATTGAAACGTCGAAATCTTATCCGTGCGTTTCCCACAATCAGCATCTGTGTACGACCACACAACCCACTCTAGGTGAACTGCATTCACAGAGGAGTAACAGTACTGCTGCTTCGCTGTTCATAGTTCGAACGATTTGCAATTACGCGCATTGTACTTTTGTCGTGTATTGCATCATGGCCTTGTATCGAAGTCTAACACAGGTGTTCATTTGCAAAACGGTAATTTTCAGACGTAAGCGACCAAAAATCGCATCATGGTCTTGTATTAAAGTGTAACACATGTGTCCGTTTGCAAGACGGTATTTTTCAGAGGGGCGCCTATAATATTGTGAGTTTTGCCTGCCTAGAATTCAACTACTGATCTACTTGTTGCGTTTTGCGCACGCTTAATGTGAGCGAACAAAAATTAGTACCTACTACGCTTGCAAAGTAAACATTTTGATATAGTGAACTATAATCACGACGATTCTTTCTTGTCTCTCCCGATCACTTTACGTGATCCGGATTAGCTCACATAAACTCTTAATATATTCACGTTTTTTCCTGTCTGCTAAGTGTTATTTTGGGTGAATTCTCCCATTCAGACCACAGCCAATCGCTTACCTGTAATATAGTTTATTCAGGCGGCATCCAAAGGAGGATTTGTGATCACTAATTCGTACGATACGTCAAGAAACGTAACCACCGTGAATGATCAGGCAATTCATTGGCGTACTTGCCATTTGAATGGCGGCGTTGCCAACGTCAAAGTACAATTTCTAGTATTCGTTGACTGAGCACTGTCCAAGTGAGCTCCATTGCGTTTCCGCGATTACAAGCGATGTTCGCAAAACCTCGCCGGACACGTCACACCCAAAGAACTCAGAACATGATATCACGTCTTTGGGTGCGTAGCACTTTCCTTGTAGTGTAACAAATTCTTCACTGAATCTTTTCACACTCAACTATTGTAATGATTTTCTAAATATTGTAGCCGGATCACTTGTCAGCAGAATCAAGACCTGTGGACGGAGGGGGGGTTCAGTTGGTGAAGACAGTCACTGCATTTGAACTCAAGTTGTCCCTCCAAGACGGCGTTTCAGGGTGTGTCTGATACCACGAGTGTTGAGTGCGCATCATTGACAAGAGAAGGCAATACCGCCGCAACTTTCCCCCTGGACTGCACAATGCAGCGAACAACAGGTCCTTCTAACGCAGAGATTTCTATCTTATCGGACAGTAGATTACCATCGTCCCGCGGGAAATTGTGTTGCCAGAAGAAGACTTTCTACTGTGCTGTGAAACCATCGAGGCCATTCGGAGGCCAACAAACAGCCTCGACGACATAAACTCATCAGCGAACGACGGTGTTAACAGAGGAGGTTCGACTAAATTTGTCGCTTGGGATATTCGTGAACCAAATACGTCCCATATGGGTCACATTCGACGTATTACAGTATATTTTTATGATTGAAAAACTAGGAAGGGTGCTGAATACCGCTCGACAGACTGGCTCTCTCCTTCTTGGGGCTCATAGGATAGAAGGAGGCCCAGCACTTCCGTGTTCTACATGCACACCGAAATGTACGCAGTTCACACAATGTGCTCATTTGCAAATTGCATTGGTGTTCACGACATACTCCAGTAAGGCTCACCGTGAGCTGGGCCTTGATATTACCACTGTCAGCATTGTTAGTTCCAGTGTGGACTGTATCAGCAACCTTATGAGTAGTGCATTACGTGCAAACATGTATCGAGATATCTCGAGTATTGTAGTGACCGAAACATGAGGCGGCCTGGTGCAGCACATTCAGTCACCTGGAAACCTCAAACACGAGAGATTCAGCGGGGTTCCAGGTGAGTCTCCCAAAAAACCAAATTAGTTTGCAAATGAATGTTTAGGAAGACACGTCTGCACTTTAGTTGCGCAAAATGTAAGCGCGTGCTCTGGGGACCTGGTTTGATCCATCCGCTATCCTATGTGACAGTCTTCAGCAAACTTATGAGCACTTTTTTCTCAATCAAACAAATACTGAGATATCTCGAATATTGTACAAACAGATGAGTCTTTTGTTAAAACCAAATAAGCATGTAAACTAGTGTGTTTGTTGAATTTCCTGGGACAACCGCGGCTGCGCCTATCTGATGAGCCCAAAAATTGTCAAACCGGTCGTGCACTGTCGAGTGGCTTTCTTGGCGTAGATACCAACAGAAACACGAGACGGCAGTCGATCAATTTCCAGTGCAGGTGTAGTCATCCGCTCGCGTAAAATTAAGATCTCAAATGGAACACAAGGCTGACGGAAACACGTGGACTGCGCCTAAACGATGAGTTTCTGCATAGTTAAACAGGTTGTCTACTATCGAACCGTTTCAACCGCTTAGTGAAGACGTAACCCTGTTCTGCCATCACTGGTGAGGTCAACGTTTATCTACAGTGCAGTCAACGCAAGTTCGATCAACTTCTTTCCAAAATTTTGCCGTTCCCTGTACCGCTAGTTTGTCAATAACTGCGTCTCAGAAGACATTTCCAATACGTTTTATATACTAGTTAGCCTAACAACTGTTAACAAAAAAGGTTTTTCTATTTTATTTGATTACATCATCTTTAAGGCGACGAAAGCAAACTCTTGAAATAGTTTGAGTTGTCAGTGTGGCCCTGTATGCGTCGCAGTGCGTGTCCAATAGTTGCAGATCAATGAAACTACTTACAGGGTTGTGTTCTACTTGAACCTTTTGTAGTTTTTTTCAAGATGGAACTATTCATAAAACTGTCCGTAATTTCCTGAGAATCATAAGCGGCCCACGACCGGTTTCATCCCTCTTGGAGTTTATCTCTGCCCTTCGGAGGCAGTGCACGGTATCATCACTCTTAGCTGATAGTTTCAATTGGTTATCTCCTTCAGGCAGCCGTGAAACAAGATCACGTTCCGGGAGATGCCTACGGCTAATATAAACTAATCCTCATGTCCTAAGATTCTGTGGTTCTACCTGGCTGCACAATTCTGACGGGCGAATCAACGGATGGACAAAGGTAGAACATTTACTTCCATAAACGAAACGGCCCACAAAGATGCTGAAAACTCTTCGACAGCCCACGACTGGTTTCGCCCTTCTTGGGGCTCATCAGGTAGGTGCAGTCCCTGAGTCTCCGTACTAGTTGAACACAAATCGGACTGTTTTTGAGAAATACACTCATTTGCATATCAATTTGGTTTTCACGAGAGACTCAACTGAAGCTCTCGTTTATGATATTCTACAACTGAATGTGCTGCACACAGGCCACCTCATGTTTCATTTGGCACGATATTCGAGATATCGCACTATATTTTCATAAAGGAAACTATCCTCCAGAACATTAACTGTGTTGCCGTTCAAACCGTTGGGCGAACTTGTTTCACGTGATCATTTACGTGTTTCCAGGTCGCGCTAGCTCAGTAATGATGACACCCTCGCCTTGCTTGTCATATTTCCGGTGGCCAACTCCCAATAAAATCATGGATATCCACTTCTGAACGGAACTAATAAAGTGGAAACTCGAGTTTGCCTACTGAGGACAGGACAGCAATAGGACTGTTCATGGGGAAAAGATGCGAATGTGAGATGGTCTATATCAATTACTCCTGTCTTGTGGAGTTTCTTTATGGGCCATCTTTAGTCTAACTGGGATCCTCCAGGGAGAGAGCGCTGGAAAGGTTACTCTAAATTACCGCTGAAATTAACATGCCTTAATTGTTGAAATACACTCATTTGCAAAGCAATTTCGTTTTCAGCGACCTTATTAGTAGTATATTACGTCTATACATGCATCGCGATATCTCGAACGTCGTACCAATCAAACATAAGGCGGCCCAGTGCAGCACATTCAGTTGCTTTAAAACATCATAAATGAGAGACTCAGGCGGGTTCCAAATAAGTCTCCCGAAAAACCAAATTTATTTACAAATGAGTGTATTTCGCTAATTTCATGCAATTTGGGTTCAAGCAGAACATAAGACTGATGGAAACTCGAGGACTGCGAAACTGTTCGTGGGCTGTCAAGAAATTTTCAGCAACTTTATGAGTAGTGTATTACATTTATGAACTAAATTATTCTTGAAAAGAGCTCAGACAAGGCTTCATGACTCAGATTTTGTTTGCTGTATCACTTCTATATTGTACCAAAATGAAGTCTCGTTTAAAGATGTAATTATTAGCAAGATTCTTTACCATCAGGATATCCAACGAAAGTTATTCATTAAGGCCAGTGCAACAGTGTGATTGATTTTCTTCTGTTTATCTACCCTCTGATTTCGCCTTCGGATGACAATCGATCAAGACAACCTAATTCGCTTCCGCTTCATAGTCATGTATGTGCATGGAACTCATTTGTCGGTCCAGTTTCCGGTAAATCAAGGACAATCGATGACGCTGAGTGGCTCGTTCAGTGACATTCAAGAATGCCTCTGATTATGGGGAGCCGGATCGACCCATACACTGGTACATTTATTTCCGCCTTTGTTTCACCAGCCCGAATCGATTTTGCCTATCCGCGTTGTCTAGTTTGCCTGCGCTCAGCATCCACGGTGGCGGTAAAACGGCAGAAGGCACTTGTTTCAAATTCTTCCAACTTTTCTTGCGCAACGGTTGGGCTTTGTTTTCAAAGTTTTGCCGGCCGCTTCAAGGTGAAAGCCGGCAAATTATCGGGTCTAGACTCTTGTTCATATCAAAGGCTATGGGCCTTTGATCTCAAAGCTGGCAGATACAGAGAATGTTGCTTAGTCTTCTTTTTTCAGGCTCGATCAATCTTAGTTTAGCCGTACTGAGAAGAAAACGCTTTTGACTCTTTTGAGACGGGACGACGTCGAGATGGAAACCAAAGTACACTCAATCTTACCGCGTTAGGTACCGCTGACAAGTGACCTATAGGGCGGACATACACACATTCCAATCACTATGTTCCGCCGTATCTCACACCATTTGCCCGCTATTTCTGCTCGAACTCCCATGATTCAGGAGTGCTAAAAAAACGCACAGATTGATGGCCGTCACTCAGAAGTGGCTGACAAAAGTGCGGCCGTGGACAGTGTGTCAATTGACCCCAACGACGTGCACAATATCGATCCTTGAGTAGTCGGACGCTGTCAGTGATTTGTCACAGGACGCATTGTGCTTGGTGAGTGTACTTTGAACAAGATGAATAGGCCGCAATCACCTTTGAAAATACATCGCTCTTATACTATACAGATGAGTGCGAGACTCGGAGATGGTTCTCCAAGGATCACTTATTGGGGGCGACATAATTGCCAAATGATTGTAGGCGTTTCCATCTTAGCGGTGTTTGTCTATCCTTTAACTTGCATCATTGCGTGCGTTTTTGTTGACTTCTTATCAGAGTCACCAGACTTTTGTTGTTTCGTTTATCACAAAAAGAGGCAAACAAACAGAACTTGTCACTATGAGATTCAACAATGCTGTCCAGGCTTTGTACCATGGTTGTACCATGGTTGATTGTACCAAGGAACCAAAACGATCGAAGTGTAAACTCACAAGAAAAGCGCGCCAACAGGAATTAGACCATTCGTTTGATGCATTTCGACTTTTTTTGGATGGATAGCATTAACGCCTCAAAAAGTAACGTGTCTTGGAAGATGGAAAACAAGATAAACTCATCTGAATAACTGGGTCGAACTTCCGGGTTCGAACTCTGGCGCTGTTAAGGATCAAACGTGGTTCATCCATCACAGAGGAATAGAAATGTTATCTTCCCATAATGATGACAAGTAAATCACGTCATGAAAGAGAACAACGCTGGTTGTAGACCTTATGGGGGTCATCCTGCACTACAAACTCCCGAATTGGGACATAAGTTATGTAGGATAGTCCACTTGGCAACAAGCCTCACAAAATACTGGAGGGAATGCTTTAGCAGTTTGGTTGAAACAAAATTTTCATGCTCCATAAGCAGAGCAACAATGAACTGGAACGCACTACTCACTCAGAAATGGCTGATGACACATTATTGATTCCTGAATTCCCTGGTCTGACTGTCTCACAGACGCCGCTGCCCAATCATTATGGAGCAAGTTTCCCGTAACCGTTTTCAGTGAGTCTTACTTCATCTCGTTCGGTTTCACACCCCGACACCCTTCTTTGTTTCAATCAGTCGAGATCGTTAGATGACTGGATTGATGACCTCTCATTCTTCATGGTCAGATGGATTGGCGTTTTCGACTTTTACCGGATGAAATGACTAGAATAGACATCTACAGTAACCCTGGATGGTTCCTTGATTGTGCATTAAGTTCATCACAGTCTGATGAGTGTTCTCAGATTCAGAAAAGTGAGTACGCCAGGCACCCCTTTCAAATTTTGCATTTGAGCGCGCAGTTTGAAAGAAAAAAGACCCACGCTGCGGAATTGTTTATAAGAAAACATCGAAAACTGAACAGTGACAGACTACTACACAGGGAAGTAAATGCCACAAAGCGACTCCACAAATTCCGTAATAGATCTCACCTTTCAAGAGATGTGAAGCGGACTTATGGGAAAACATACTACTCGCATGCACCATCAGTAGTATCCACCGTTGCACAGTTGCCATTTTGGTCTGAGAAGCATATTTCTAGGCTACTTGGAATATTAATGGCTGCCGTATTGCACCACGTGCTGAAAAGTCTTCGACAGCCGAAGATCGGTTCCGCCTTTCTTGGAGCTCATCAGGTAGGCGCAGTTGCCGAGTTTCCGTCAACCGTGTGTTTTACCTGAACCGAAATTGCACGAAATTAGCGAAATACATTCATTTGATTTCGCGAGATATTCACCAGGAAACCAGCTGAATCTCTCCTTTATGGTTTTTTCAAGCAACTGATTGTGGTTTGTTCCAGGTGAGTCTCTCGCAAAACCAAATTTGTTTTCAAATTAGTGTCTTTCGCTAATTAATGGCTAACATTGTCAAATCATGTGATCAGGCTCCACGGCGAATCTTGGCGTAAATTTCAACTGGCCACAAATATAAAGAGACCGGTAAACTTATCCAGTAGGAACTTGTCAATTACGAATAAGGAAACCACAAGCTGGTGGAATATTTCTTGAGTACTAGACTCATTTTCAGCCGGCAATCTGACGGTTGATCGTCAAACAAATATTACTGACTGTGTTGCGACAGACTCCACCATAGACCCAATCTCGGCCTATATATTCATGAGACCCTTGAGACCCACCATTCAGGTATTTCTATCAGCACCACCATGGGAAAAACTTCAAACCTGTGGGAGATTTCAACAAATGGTAGACGAGCCAAGGAATTTCTGACTTGATGGGAAGACTTTCCTGTCACTTTACTCAGAGTGTAGTTTACAAGGACAAACTTCCAGTCGAACTTTAAGGCACGATAGTCTAATCCATGGCGTGCTTCTTTTACAAAGGATTGCAAGACACTGTAGTCAGGCGAGAGTAAGCAAGCGTAGTCTGGTTTGACTGTCAGCTGGATCGAGGTTGTAAATTCCTAGCGCAGTGGTCGATACTAGTCACGTGATACCAATTCTAGTGTGGTTTTTAGCATAAACCACCTATGTGCCCATCAAGATCCATTCAGTATCACTGTCTGGTCACAGCTGAGGTGCCTTTATGCACGCACTCCGAAAAGCTTTTGTACGTGCATTGAAACTTTCGTGGTTTGCTCACGTGACCACTGGCCACTTTGGCCAATCACCGATAACTCAAACAGTTTTCACAACTTTTTTCCACTCACAACCAGTTTTATCCTTGCTACGCCGTAGATAACGTTTATTTTGGTTCTGAAAATGTTTATCTGTTTTGGACAGAGCAGAGGATAACAAATCATTAGTCGCTTCGATCTACAGCTGTCAACCGACACATCAGGGAGGCGTAGCAAGTTAGTGTACTGCAGGAAATACAGGATGAACCTAATTAGTTCCTTTCGAAGACACCATGCTGTTCATCATCTCCCATGTTTAAACAAGAACAAACATAGCGAAAAAGATTAGGATGGAAGGAATGCAGGGTGAGCCGATTCTTTTGGCCGTTTTACCTGTCCAACCAAGGGTTGAGATAAAACTGTTACGTTGAGCTTCTGACAGAAGGACGAGTGGATTTTATTGGTTGCTCACGACAGGTTTCTGCTTCTTACCTCTTGTCCGCTACTCGTTCGTTAAACTTACGTTCAACTTGACCCTTAATTGCAAATTTGCTCATCAACGGAAACGTGAGATGATCTTTGTAGAGTACGCTCACCTGGGATTTAGTTGACTCTTCAGTTAAAACCAAATTTCTGTACAATTCAGTATAGTTCTCGGATTACTGGATTCACTTTTAACGGATCCGGTCTATAAACTTGGCGTTAACATGGTAAATACTTCACTGCTCTCCTCGTCACAACTGAAGTGCTAAATGCGCCAGAAGGGCAAAACCCAAACTCTCCCTTGATGCGAGATTCGTGTTTCTTGGGGAGAAAAGAACGTTCGCTCCGGATGGTCTTCATTAGAATAACTCGCACGCAGCTACTACAAAGTTCTGATTCCTGGATTGGATCTTGGTGAATGATTGGGCATTCAACTTATCCCGACAACGCCATACCCACTCCTTAAAAGAATGGCTACAAGATACTGGAGATTAGTGTGGGGGGCTAGGTGAGTTTAACTTCTCCAAAATGCACCTCTTCAACTGTCCGCAAAAAGTTGGCGCGTGATTTGAGTAAGACATCTTTTGACGGTTGTTGCGTGTGTGCTGACCTGTGGCATATGAAGCAGAGACAATCTGATAGCCTGATCGATGAGATTGTTTCTCAAATTTGAAACAGAGCCTTTAAACAGGACATCAGTTATATTTTTGTAATGCAAATTTCACCGATTGTTCTTGGAAGAGTTTATGGAGAATTCGTCAGATGGCGTGCCTGTCGAAGAATAAAACATGAAGATGTGAGACTTAGATTCCTCACTGTTCGCAGCCTACCATTGTAACGGTGATACTACTGATGGGGTTGGGCATGCGAGTAGTAGGTTTTCTTCTTGTAAATCCACTTCGCGTCTCTTGAAAAGTGAGGTCTGTTGAGGAATTTGTGGAGTCGCATTTGCGTGGATTTGAGCAACAGTCNTTCTGAAACTGTTCGGTTGCCAGTTTCTAACAAATAACAACGCATTCTTACCAATAACTGCACAATATATGCATAATTTTAAATCTAACCTTGAATGTGTGCCTGTTTTTCTGGTACGACAAACAGATTGGTATGAAACGAATAAATTTAGTTTATCTGGTCACTGTCGTACACAGAATGGTGCTTTTGCCCGGAACGTTTTTTGTATCTGAAGCTAATTGGTAAAGCAGCAACCGGGGACAACACCTACGCTGCAGCGCTCACCACCTTGTCTGGGCGTGAAAATAAAATACCTTCTCGCACCTATTCGCTGCGTGTAAAATCTTGTGCAAAACAAGATGGTAACTGTTGGCATCAATCAACCGCAAAGGTTTGTCAATCACCTCGCTGCTGGGCACAGTGTCGACGGATCTTTCGGACAAATTTCGGTTCCCGGTGGTTTTTTGCTCTGTCCAGATCTAAGGTAGTCACAGTGTTTGACACTGGTGATTTTGGAAACAGTAAAATAACCGCCACGAAAGGTGAGCGTTCGAAGCACTCACAAACAGAATAACGGTGTATTTTATCAAGCGTGCGGTGGGATACATATCATGCCGGTTGACCTAAAGAATTCGCGCAGCATGAAAAAGTCAGTGCTAGGGATGCCTCGAATGGACTTCAAAGGCTCTACAAACTGCTGGCCGGAGATCATGGATTGGAAACTCCCAAACGGAGTGTCATAGCATGCTTACTGCTGATGGTTGCCAACAAGAACCACACAGCCGTGTAGTGTTCCTCGGACTTTTGCGATAGACGAACTCACCAAATGAAGTTCACGAAACTCCCCCCTTCGCCGCGGAGTTAGTTATTACAAACTATTGGACAGGAAAGTAAATCTCTCATATGCACTTTGTTTTAAAAAAAACTGAACAACCTAACCCGCTTTATTGAACTAACGTGGATAGCCGCCAT